>NW_017728920.1:10792893-10800163 GCF_001723895.1 Crocodylus porosus | reverse complement strand
ATAAATCATAGCCATACAAGTACTGGAATTACATCAGAGCAGATATAAAATACAAACAACTGCTACCTCCCGCTGTATGTCACAGAAAGGTCTCTGTCTCTTCCTTTCTTTATTGCCTGTCATTTTGGTTTCTCATGATTGTATTCCCAGACAACTTTTTTTATTATTATTTACTCCCAAACACTTCATTGAATTTACATCACAACATATTATGACTTTGGTTAATGTGTTTTTCTGTTTTGTAGCTGTATATTTTCCACTTTTTTGCCTCTGAAAGGACCCCACAGTGGAAAATCCAATCAAGTTTCAATACAGCAATCAAGCTTTGTTGCTGTTGTAATTTTAGTTGGTTCCCAGGTGCACAATCATTACTGTATCCGCCTCCGAACAGACTTTACAATCCTAACATTCTGTAGCAATATATTTCTGTTAATCATAAAGAATAGGGCTATTCTATCTATTCCACTGATAATACAGAGCAAATTGTAAGAGAACAGGAGTTGCTGTTTCACTAATAAATATTTTGAAGGTCACACATCACAGCAATCAGTTTATCTAGTTGCTCGTTGTTTCTAACCTTAGAGTGCTTTATCCAATTTATTTCAGGATTGCTAATTTTAGTTGAATCTATTCTTGTAGTTTGTTAAAACTATTAACACCAAATGGAACCATAAATATCAAGATACTCCTAGTTAACCTTGGAAATTCAATTATGTATTTCCAGTCTTCTGAGAAAAACCTATAAACTACCCAGATATACATGTTCATAGGTTTCAGATTAATTGTTTTTCACATATGAGATTAATCTCTCAAACTGCAATCATCACACATGCTATCAAAGAGCGAATCAAAAAAGTCTTTTTGTCTAAGTTCACATTTTCTCCAGTCTAAGGCAATATTACTGGCTTGTCCCCTGCATTTTTTTCTTCTTCCCAACCTAGAAATTAAGCAAAATGAAATCCCCATGATTTTTCTGAGAGCAGAGTCTTGATTAGTTTCCTAGATGAGGCCCAGGATTAGATAAGAGAAATACACAGGGCAGGATCTTGTATTTCATTTAAAACCCAGAGAAAGGAGCATTGAGCTTGCAATGATAGTTGCAACCCTGCAAACTGATCTTGTACAGGCAGAAATCTGTGCCCAGGCAGAGCCCTTTTAACCACTGACTTCAGTAAGGTTCTACGATAGGCAGGGCTTAAACCACGTGCACTTCATGAAAAGATCAGGGACATAGGTTAACAACAGTCTTAAAAAATGAACTTGTTCAAGCAACTTAAAATGACATAAGCCAAATGGCTGCATGGATTTTCCCAAGGTCCTGCTCCAATTCACTATGCAATGGAGGACAGCCATAAGCCTTTGGACACACTTGGGTATTGATGTGTTGTGAGTTCAGCAACACCACTCTGGACACTCCTGTGTTAAACTAAGTCAAGTATTATTATAATTCTGGAATCATATCCATGGTGGATCTTAACAATTGCTTCAGTATAGGTATGCACATCTTATACTTGCTCTGCCTCTGACTTGACCCAGTTCAGTCCCATGGAGGGAGATGAACCAAGAAAGCCTCTGGCTCCTTATGGCAGAGAACAGGGAGTCCCCAGTACTGCAAAACTGCCACAAAGCAACTGAACTCTGCAGTACTAAACAGTAGGGCTTTGGCCTTAAAGGGACAGTTTAGGGAAAACACAGTAAGACACAACAGGTGTCCTGCTGGATTTGGCACAAATGAGCATATGTCTATCACTACCAGATAACAAAAGCACTGACATGAGCTCACATATTTGGTGAGTTTGCTTAAATACTCTCTCAAAGAGGTAAGCATCCTGTGCCAAAAGGTGCTGGCTTAACTGCCAAAGCTTATCTGAAGCCAAATTGAGCACTTTTTCAATAAAAGTTGAAAACAATCTAAGCAATACTGAAGGCATTTCAATTTAAGATGCATCTTGCCTTTTTTCTTTATTATACATTTTTAAAGAGAATGAAATAAAATTCTAATTATATAGTAAAATAAGGATTTTAGACTTTGTAAGTGAATACTTTCAGTGTCATAAAAGGCTAATTCACCATATTAAATCTTGCCTCTCGACACTGACAGTTGTTTGCCGTGCAAAATAAAGAGCTCCCACGTTTTGCTGCTGTTTTAAAAGCATGTGGAGATATTTTGAGTCTACATCATCATTATTATTAATTGCATATAAAAGTAGTGTCTAGCGGCCCAATCAGGATCGAGACCTCATTGTATTAGGTCTTCCGCAAACATGGAGTAAAGGCTTTAGTCTCCCCTAAAAAGCTTTCAATTTAGTATTTATTCTTTTTATTCTCTACTTTGCAGCTACTATCTTATTCACCAATTTCTATTACCATTATACTTCCATTTGCTTTACTGAAGTTTAGCGTTCTTTAGGGAATTGCTACAGGTAAATAGAAAATCATTTTGTATAGGAAGTTACTGAAATACCATTTTGTCATCACAGCATAGTCAAAGAGCCACAGATCTTTTGTGGTTCTTAAAGCTGGAGATGCCTTATGATAACAATACTTTGGAACAGCATGATGGAAGGAGGATCAAATGGGGCTGTTACATATAATTATACGACAAAATTATTTGAAGCTGCTGAATCATCCACTTAAGTTCCCATTTTCAGCACTGATTTCTACCACACAGTCCTGTCCTGAGGGAAACTTGAAATATTAATAAATTTAATATAAATATTAATAACATTATTTAACTTCTTTATGTATCATCTTTTTTCAAAATTTACCACAACCTGTTGTGCCCTGATTCCTAATTGATGCCTTTAAGTGTTAGTTTGGTCTAAATCTTAAGTGTTTTAAAACAGAAATAATAATAAAAAGAAGAAACAAAAACACTAACATTAGTGGTTTAAGAAGAAGTTACTCTGTAAAAAGTATGGAGTAAAAATATATTTAAAAATTGTCTAAAATATTCAAAAAAAGGATGATAATGTGTAGAATCTTTCAAAAAGCAGTCAAGCATCACACTGTGAAGTTCTTGATTTATATCAACTGAACAACTACCAGAAATCTGAAGCTGGCCCTTGCAGATAAAGAGCATTAGTGGAATGTATATGTAGTCTAGTTTTGTCTAAGTGGGTTAGTGTAGGAACGTCATCTTCGCTAATACGGGTTTTGTTTTGTCTTAAAATTTGAAAAAAAGATTGCTTCCATTTAGCAAGCTTGCACATTGGGTTTAGATAATGTCCTTCACCTAAATGCTAAAAATTGCTAGTAGGGCTTGGAATCTTGTTTGGATTCCCCTTTATCCTGACATACCCATTACACTCTTACTTGAGCAAAGGCAGGATCAATGACTGAATCAACAGCTATGCTACACTGGTACAGGATTAACTGATAAAATGTGGTAGTCTTGAGTAACTGAACACACATGGTATGGGCGAATTTTGGCCATGTTTAAATTTTAACTGCTCGTTTCAATATTCTGTACACTGTACTGTTCATAAAGTATGTATAATATCCTGTTAGTTTTTTGCATCTGCTTCAAAAACTTAGAAAGTGACAGAGGGGTTCTAATTGGCTTATTTCATTAGTCTTTTAGTATTTACCTGTAAATATTAATTGCTATAAAATGGCATAGCCAGGGATGTTTTGATCACTGAAGTTGTAGTAAAGCATATTGGCAGTATGGGTAACTGTAGGTTGGACAAGTTTTCTGTTTGTCTGGTCTAATTCTTTAAAGAAACAAACTCTATCAATATGTATCATGGACTATTCTACCCTGAGAAATGGACATCATTAGATTACAGTTTTGTAAAATTAATTCTTTGAAATACATTTGGATGACTTTGCAATAAAGGGATTAATCAAGCATGTAGTCAAGATTTAGGAGTAAGCCTAGTACCTTCCAGCTAGAGGATAGTAAGGAATGTGAGAAAATAACATGCACCGGGCTAATGCTCAGGTTCAATCCCAATAGCTTCTGTCATCTGTTAACAGACTGACAATGGCCAATATGCCATTTCAGACTGGTCAGAGGATATCATTACTCTGGCTGACACTCTCCTGCACATCATGCTGCTCTTCATGGTCTGCCTTCTGAAGGGGAAGAAGCGTAACCATGTCTGCATATCACTATAGGCGAAATGGCTTGGGAGAACACAAAGAGGTACCTTTTATGGGAATATATAACATTTGGAAACAAGTTTCCCTCAGCTTGGTAGCCCTGAGTTTGCAGCCCCATTATATTTCCATCAACCTTCCTGTCAGACAAAAAACAAACAACAATACATGCAACTTATGAAAGTGTCTTTGCTCTGTCCACCTCAGATGCATTATGTACACTATTATTTTTTATTATCAAAGTATCACTTAGCAGTATCATGTCTCCTCTAACCTCTGACTATGACTACACTACCAAGTCACACTGGAGACTATTGAGCATTTTCAGACAGCAAATGGTTAACATACAACTTAAACACGTGTTGGCCTCTTTGTACTACCTCCACTTTTAAAAAGTTTTTATTTAATCTATAAAGATATTAGAAATTTGTACAGGAAAGAAAATACATTTCCTGCCCAACTATGGAGGGAAAGAAAGGAAGAAAGAAGGTGTCCAATGATAGTATGACCACGGCCAAAAGGGAGAAGGTAACGCAAAATACATTGTTGTGATACTTGGAGTAGACAGCCAACTGCCAGGAACTGCTGCAGCACAGCCATAGGCAGCGGAAGGCTAGGGATAACGGGGCTCAGCCCTCACAGACTTTTCATAGCGGCTGGTGACAGCAGCAGCACTATCCCTCAAGGCCCAGCACCACTCAGCATGCAGCCACTCCTCCACCACTGCGTACAGCACCAGCATGGACTGGGCCCCACAACGGCTTTGTGGGAGAAAGGGGTGGAAGTCAAGTGGGGATCAGTCCCCCAGTTAATATTTTCGTCTACTGCTTATGAGCACCACAACATTTTAATTATACTCCAGTATGTCCCCTGTGTTCCTCGGTGAAGTAATGTTATAAAAGACTTCAGGAAATGCTAGACCAACCTGGTGTCTCCTCTTGCCCTTCTTCCCTCTTCCCATTAGTTGCCATTAGTTTATGGCCTAGATCCACCCTGTTTGTAGCACAAGAGAAAGTCTGAATTGCTTCCTTACCACCGCTTTACACACTCTAAATTAGTCTCATTTTTCAGCTTTTAAATAATTCAGCTTTTAAAACATGAATCTGTCCTTGCCTCAAACTCTTACATGAAGCTCCATTTTCCCCAAGTACTATCCTGTTTGAGCTAATAAAATGCTCTCTAATGTTTGACAAGTTACTTTTGGCATGCATGTCAGAAAACTTGAGGCCAAGAACTAATTGGATAGAGAAGTCAAAAGTGCATCTCAAAAAAGCTATGGGTACTCTTGTTTGTGGTATTTCAAAGTCACTTTGAATCATTGCTGCTTAAACCATCCCACAAGGACAACAAAAAGGTTTTAGAAGTGAAAAATTTGACACAGCTAAGTCAGATATGGGAAGATGAGATAAAAAACTAATGGCAATTCAGGGGAAAGTACAATAATACTGAAAATGTCAAACAAGATGTGTGTTAAAAAAACTTCTACTCTCCCCATCTGCCCAAGACTCAGAAATATACAACCTAATTAAATGCATCGAGACCTTAAAGTTTTCTTATGTGCTTCTTCCAATTATTCAAGTAAAATGTTAACTCAAAAAAGCCTTTGCCAACTTTATTATTTGTGTCATACTTAATTTAATATTTTTGCATATCCTTCTTGCATTTAGTACACACACAGACTTCTTTCAGCTATTCAGTGAAGTGAAGACTATTGGAATATGTTTCCTAGCAACAATAACCCTATTACTTTTCTTACCAGTGAAGAGATTGTTGATGGTTGATTTTTTTTCCCCCAAGACAGGAAGGGAGAAAGATGGTAACAGGGCTTCTTAAAATTGAGGAGCCAAAAAACTGGAGGGTGGGCAGCATGCAGGAGTTCTGTTATGCATTTAATCACTCTTGCAGACATGATTTGTAATCAGCCTGATACTTTGTTACCTTCTTAAAATAATAGCCCCTTTTCTCCAGGCACCTGACAGCAATAAAACCTGTCAGGGTCCTTCTTTCATTTAACCATTCTGTTCTTGAGAACCGACGGAAGCAACATATCCCACTGCTGAAAGCTGGTTACACACTAGTATGGATAAGACAGCTTCTTCCTCAGAGTTTGTAGATTCAATGAAAACAAATGTAGGCACACTGCACTGCCAATTCTGTAAGTATTCCTTTCAAGAGTATCCTATGGGAGGATTCAGGACAGTATATGGTTCTTTGCACATCTTGTGGCATAGTCTAGCATCATATTTATAATTCAGTCATTCAATTCTTTCATTAAGTGACACTGGCAAGTTTTGAAACCATACTTCTGTCCCAAAAGGTGTGCATCTTCTAGCAGTACAGGCCACCTCTAAGATAATAAATTAGAAGATATATGACAGGAGAATATTTCTTTTCAATCACATTTCTTTGTGCATACATCAGCACTGTGGCACCTTTTGTTTTTTAGGTCACTGCTTTGCTGATGGCTTGCACCATTCCCACAAGGGAGAAACACTTAACAGAAGCTGGAGAGCTAAAATTTAAGACTGAATAGATAGTAAATCTGTCAGACATCTGCATAGAGGAGCACTAACCATGAACTAATAAAGTTAGTTTTCAATTAAAGGGACTTAAAAAGCAAGCATAGGACCAGTTACCCCACAGCAGGTGACATGGTAAATTCCCAGCCTCCTTTATCTTTTCCATGAACCCATACTTCAAGAGTAATGGGACTGGAGGAAAAGAAGCAATCCTGAAAATGTATAGTACAGATGTTTCCCAGACCCACAACAGACAAGAAAAAAACCCAGAAAAGTCTTTAAAATTAATAAAAAATTTACAAGTGTGGAGACAGGAGGGAATGGGAAGGTAAGAAAGACTATCAGTAGGTAGTATTTAGATGATGCTAAAATCAAAATAGATTTTAAAATGTTAATGTTTCAACAACAAAAAAGGCTGCCTATCTTTTTTAAGCATAGTCAAAATATATTAAAAAATCTAACATAGGACAGTTTTTCCATTTTGAGCATCTCCCCAAGCCCCCAAGCAAAAAACAAAAAACCAGCAGCAGCATCTTGGTCTCAACAACAATGCTCTGTAAACCTAGAACATCATAAATGCATTAGCGATAATAGATTTTTATATTATGTGTGTGTAGTCACAGATCACATAAAGCAGCACTGCACTT
>NW_017728920.1:10760590-10792608 GCF_001723895.1 Crocodylus porosus | reverse complement strand
GTCAAAAGTTATGGCCTTACCAATCAGCATTCCAATGGAGAAGTGAATAATAGAGAACAGGTATGTTTTTAGTGCGCTACTATTTCTATTACTGTTTTAATCTTTTACTGTTATTTTATTACTGTCTTTATTTTGCACTACTTTCTGAAATCTTCAGAGAGGAGACAAAGATGACAAAGTTAATGCTGTCTTTTAGAGACAGCAGTGTCAGGCCCCTGCCAGATGTGCAAGGAGTAGGATTCATAGACTGTAAGGGAGCTCAGAAGTTCATGGGTCCAGCCCCCTGCACCAAGCAGGGAAGACAACTGGGGTCAGATGACCCCAGCAAGGTGACCATCCAGTGTCCTCTTGAAGTTTTCCAGGGTAGGCAATTGCACCAGCCTATTCCACAATCTGGATACCCTAGTTGTAAAGTAGTTTTTCCTAATGTTGAGCCTGAAACAGTCTTCCAGGAGTTTGTAACTATTACCCATTGTGACAATTGTTCACCGAGCCCTTGATGTACACCTCTGATGTAGCAGTAAGCTGCTACCAAGACCCCTCTCAGCCTTCTTTTTTCAGGCTGAAGAGTCCCAGATCCCTCAGCCTTTCCTCATATGGCTTGCTGCTCAAGTCTCTGATCATATAGGTGGCCTTTCTCTGGACTCTCTCAAGCTTTACCACATCCTTGTTAAAGTGCGGTGCCCAGAACTAGATGCAGTACTCCAGCTGTGGTCTCACTAGTGCCGAGTAGAGTGGGAGAATCACTTCTTTAGTTTCGCTGGAGATGCACTGATTGACACATGCCACAGTATTGTGAGCAGTGCTGGCTACAGCATCGCACTGCCAGCTCATGTTCACACTGTGGTCTATTATTACTACCAGGTCCCTTTCATTCATAGTGCTGGTCAGGTTGGTGTTGCCAAGCCTATAAGTGGGCAGGGGTTTTTTCATCCCCAGGTGGAGCACTTTACATTTCTCGATGTTGAACTTCATCTGGTTCTGGTCTGCCCAAATTACTAGCCTGTCTAGGTCCACCTGTATCTGCAGACTATCTGCAAACGTGACCAGGCTTTCCAATAACTTGGTGTCATCCACAAACTTGGCCAGTGAGCTCTTCTCCCCCACATCCAAATAATTGATGAAGATGTTGAATAGCACTGAACCAAGCACTGACCCCTGCCAGAAAACCACTGGCCACTTCCTGCCAAGATGACACAGATTTGGTCATTAGAACTCTTTGGGTCCTACCCCACAGCCAGCTTCCTACTAGGGCTGTGTGGAACTTCGGGTGCTGATTTGATTCAGAAGAGATTCAGCCCAATTCAGTGGCCGAATCTATAAATTCAAATTGAATCAGAAGACCAGTAAAAAGGTCTGAATCAATTCAAAGCTCTCCAAATTCATTTGGAAAAGATTTGGAGAGCTTTGAAGATTCAGGCAGTCCCACTCACTGCCACAGGTAGCTGGACAAGGACTCTGTGCTGGTAAGTAGTGGGGGAGAGAGGTTGGAGGAGGGGGGAGGGAACCATGGCGGGGACCCCCACCAGACCCCTTCTCCTACCTGCTCCCCCAGCCGCCATGAGCACCCTGGACCATCACCCACTCTCCCAACCCCCCTCCCCTCCCATGGCTTCCCTGCCTGGCCCCAACTCCCACTTCTTTAAAAAAATCCCCTCACTCTCCAGCTGCTGCAGCAGCCATTGGGGCTTCTGGGAGCTCATAGCAGAGCCCTCAATGCAGAGCAGGGTCATGAGAGGAAACAGGGATTCCACCCCCACCTGGCAGCAGCCGGTGAGTGAGGGTTTTTGTTTTTAAAAAGCTGGGGCTGGGTGGGGCAGCCATTGATGGGGCTGGAAGAGCAGGCAGGGGATGGGGGATCATGGCAGAGCCCCCGTGCAGCATGGGGCCGGGGGGGTGCAGCGGCTAAACACTCTGTCAACCTGCATGACAGCAGCCAATGAGTGCTGTGCTTTTTATTTTTTAAAGAGCCGGGAGGCTGGGGCCAGGTGGGGCAGCCATTAATGGGGCTGGGAGAGCAGGCAGGGAATGGGGCCTGTTTGATTTGCTGTTGTCTTTGGCTAAGGACCCACTGTTCAGGGCCTCTGCTGTAGCAGACCTAGTAGCTAACATGACAGGGCCACCCAGGGCTCATAAGAAATGGAAAATAAGCAACCAAAGTTTGATTTGGAGATTTAGCCAAATTGATTCAGGATAGTGATTCAAACCACCAAATCAATCACTGCCCCCCAAGTGGGACATCCAAATTTGAATCCAAAGTGAATACTACCCATTCATGGCCCGCAATGAAGCCATGCTGGCTGTCATTCAGAATCCTACCTTCTGCAAGCCTATCACACATAGATGCCTTAATGATTTTTTCCAGGATTTTCCCTGGGATAGAAGTTAGACTAATTGGCCTATATAGTTACCCAGGTCCTCCCTTTTCCCCTTCTTGAAGCTGGGCAACACCTTAGCCCTCTTTCAGTCTTCAGGAACCTCCCCAGAGCACCATAAGTTTTGGAAGAGATTCACCAGGGTTTCCACAACTACTTGACCAACTCCTTCAGCACTCTTGGATGAAGTTCATCTGGTCCTGCTGACTTATATACATCCAATTTCTTTAACTGATCACATACCAGTTATATGCAAATAGTAGGAAGGCAGTCATTTGAACCCTGTTCATTCTGTACCTTAGCTGACATGATTTTCCCCTTGGCCCAGTGAAAGACCAAAGCAAAGTAGTAGTTCAGGAGTTTAGTTTTCTCCTGAGTGCTAGCTGTCCTGGGGTTGTTGAGCAATGGCCCCACACACCCATTCATTTTCCTCTTGGTCCTTATATATCTAAAAAAGGACTTCTTGTTGGCCTTGATTCTGTTGCTAATTTTATTTCAGTCACCACCTTAGCTTTACTAATCTGATCCCTACAAGTGCGAGCCATTGCTATATAGTTCACCTTGGAAATGTCCCTAACTTCCATCGACTGTACATCTCTTTCTTCTTTCTTAAGGGGACCATGTTTTCCCTGTTTAGCCAAGAGGGCTTCCCAGCTCTTGTTACATTTCCTCCACATGGGAATGGACTTTCTTTGTGCTTCAAGGATTGTGTCCTTTAGGAACAACCACTCTTCATGCACTTCTTTTGCCTTCATTCCCTGGTTCTGCAGCATTTTCCCTCCTAGTGACCTGAGCTTGTTGTAGTTTGCAATTTTTAAGTCCAAAACTTCAAGCCTGCTATCTGATTTGTCTGTCCTGCAACAGATTGTGGGATCAAGTGTCAGATCTCATCATGCCTTATTGCCAGTGCAACAGGAGCCTGAGATCATGATTCTGGGCTCCTCTGCACAGGCAAATAGCAAACTCCAGTGGCTGGGAACCTGCTCAGTTGACAGGGCTTCCAGTTGCAAAGGCATACCATGTGCTCCCACAGTTAGGTGCCCTGTCATCTGATCCAGGCTCGTAGCCACAGGGATGCACCAGGCACTCCCACAGCTGTGAGTCTGCACCTGACAGAATGCCCAGCCATGGTAGGTCATGGTGCATACCCACAGCTGTGAACTCCATTGGCTGAGGAGATTCCCAGCTCCAGGGACGCATCTGCCCACACATTGAGCTAATGGCATGATAGGAACCAGCCACAAAGTTGTTTTACAAAAAATGTCTAATAACTTTGTGGCTTGTGTCTTGTTTTATGATGCCATTAACTGCTTTAATGTGTGGTTGAGTAACAAGCCAAATTTAACTTGTTAATCACATCTTAAGTGTAATATACAGCAGAGGACTAGGAGTTAAAAGTCTCCTGAGTAGCCACTCAGCCTTAGGAACACAGAGTCGTCTTATGCAGTCTTTAAATTTGTTATTACAAGTTTTAAGAGAGTTGATGTTTGTCTTAAAGGTTCAGCTCAGAATCAGATTACATAAGCATCTCAGGTTTCATGCTTTTAAAAAGGAACTCTTTAATCCTTCCAGTTGCAAAGGAAAGCTTGAAAACAGACTGCAAGTCACTTGCACACACCCACTCACAAAAAAAAAAAAAAAAAAATCATGATTTTGGACAATATTAAGACCAAAGTAAAACGCCTATTGATTGCTTGCAGAAACTTCCCAGTGAATATTCAACAGTGAACTGAACCAACAGTTCATATATGTATTTATTTTAAAATTGTTAAAAATTATTTATTTGTACATTAGGGGAGATGGGGGGGGGAAACATTTTCTAAAAGGTATCTTTGAAAAGGAAAGGTAGAGAGGTCTGTAACACAATTTTATATATATATAAAATCGTGTTATATAATTGTGTTATTGTGTCCATATAACTGGTATTGTGATACTTTTAGTCCTTGGCAGAACATATACATATATACACATACACACATACATATGAATGTTCTGCCAAGGACTAAAAGTATCACAATTTAAAACCCTACTTTTCTCTTCTCCTCAGGGCTACAAATATCCTAGAGCTTGGTATCATGAAAAGAGAAGTATTTCTATTTCAGGGAGTCTAATGGGATTTATGGCATTCTGTTCCAGCAGATCATACAGAATTTTAATTCACAATGTTTTCACCTATAAAAATCCTCCTAAAACTTATTGTAGAACACAGGATGCAAGAATATTAATACTGTCCTTTATACACACACACACACACACACACACACACACACACACACACACACACACTACATGTATCCCAGTACTAAATTCAAAGAGTCAACAGCTGTGTATGTATTGAAAGTTTAATCTCATTAGAAAAAAAGTCAGACATAAAATACTATGGCATACCATACAGAACCCGTATTTTGCACAATAAAATTATTGGAAAACAGATGTTGAGTTTGTCTTATTCAGTAAGTGAAACTGTGCATGTAATCAGCACAAACTTCAGAAATGTTACAAAAGGTAGATAGGAACTTCCAGTACACAAGAAGGTGTTTGTTTCTGCAAGAAGATGGACCATGACACATTAAAAAAACCAACCAACCAACCAAACAAACACTACTAACTGATACAAGAAACTGAGATATTAGGCATACCCGGTAAATGAAAAAATGACAAAATGAGGAATCCTATTAATGTTACACATTTCTAGTTTATCATGATGGACCATCAAAAAGTTTCCATAAAATGCCTCTGATGAATCTAGAAAGTCAAAGCAAGAGGTTCTTGATACATTGGTGCAGTATGCATACATAATATTTTATATTTATATTATTACCATGGATTTCATCCCAGAAACCCTAAACACTTTATAAAATCCATGTAAAGAAATAGTTTAATCTGTCACTAAACTGTCATTCTTAGATAGAAAGAAAGCAACTGTTTTATAATACAACTGAGTATATGATCAAGCAATGGAAAATATGATACCCATATATGTAGTACAATACACCATTTTAAGCAAGTGGTATCCACATTTCAGGAGTTAAGGTTTCCATGAGATCTGGCATTGCAGGACTTCAGAATCTACCCCCACCTACCCTCCCCCATCCCCCTCCAGGTCTATACTATGGCCATTCTCTCTTCACAAAGTTGTTTAGTAGGATTCAAGAGAAATGTCAGATTGGGTCATTTATCTGTAACATTATTATTCTGAGAATAATCTTGTACGCTGCTATGGGTAACTTTTCAGCAGCTCACAGCCAGGCATGTTTGGTCATGCCAGCAGAGCTGACAACTTTTACTTTTGCTGTTGTCTTTGGCTAAGGACCCACTGTTCAGGGCCTCTGCTGTAGCAGAGCTAGTAGCTAACATGACAGGGCCACCCAGGGCTCATAAGAAATGGAAAATAAGCAACCAAAGTTAAAGACATAAACTGCTACTTATCTCTTTGCTGGCTTTGTGCAGCTTTTCCCAGGCTTCACCTCCTAGTCACTTCTTATCTTTCAGAGGCTTTGAAGAATCTCTGGGACTTGTGCAAATAAATAAAAGAGAAGCCTTGCCCTCAGCCCCTCCTGGTAACCCCAGGCTCTAGGCAGCCTTGCTCCCTGCTGGTGCAGCCACCCTGAGGCTGCTTTCAGTGTCTTTTATTTTCCACCCCCTACTGATGTGTGTGCTTGCCTCTTCCTCATGCACTACAGCTGGGTTAGCTCCCTAGATCTGGATTCTCAGCCTTCAGTAAGTCCTTCCAGGTATAGGGTGGGCATGTGGATGTGCTCCCAGGGTGTGGAGCTGTTCAGACTCCCCCGGTCCTGTTATAAATCCTTTCCAACTATTACGTGGTATTTAGGGGTGCACCAATGGAGTATTTTTGAGATGATACTGATAGCCAATTTTTAATGAGCCATATCGGCTGATATCGATCCGATTCCAATATGCAGCTGGAAAGTGGTGTCCAGCTGGTAAGTCCATTGTGGGGTAAGGGGTGAAGTGGGAGCAAAGTGGAGTGAGGGGGGAGATTGAGGTCCCCATGGTGAGGGAGGGAGTGGGGCTGGAGCTGGGGCAGAGGCAGGTGCTGCAGAACCAGGGCAGAGAGGGGGATGGAGCTGTAAGCAGCTCATCCAAGGGGCATGGAGGAAGCAGCTCCCATCACTGCATGCACCCTGGGAGGTTATGGGGGGGCCGTGTGCACCCAGATCTGCATGTGGGGTGAGGGCAGGCTGCCAATGTGAGCTGGAGCCAGGGCGGCACTGAGTTCTTCCCAGTCAGAGGTTGGGCCAGGCTGCACTCAGGGTGGGCTGCAGTGGTAGTGGCCCTGGGAAGGAGTTATGGGGGGGCACTGAAGCCACTCCAAAATTCACCATAGCCCCCTATAACAGCACCACCGCCACTCACCCTGAGTGCAGCCTGGCCCAGCCCCTCACCAGGAAGATCCCTGTGCCAACCCAGCCTCAGCCCACAGCAGCAGCCCACACTCCCCCTTGCTGCCCTCCCAGGGTGCACCTTGTGACGGCAGCCAAGCTGTTCCCGACCCCCACGAGCTGCTCGCAGCTCTATCCCCCATTCAGCCCCAGCTGTGCAGTGTCTACCCCTGCCCCATCCCCATTTTCTCACTGCTGGGGCCTCACTCTGCCCCTCCCCATGTCCCTTCCCACACAACAGATTTACCAGCTGGACCTGAATGCTCTCCATGCTGCCAGGCTGCACTCCTGGCCATCTACATGCTGTGCTGTGGCTGTGTATGTACAGAGTATTTATTGGCCACATTATTGGCTACATCAGCCAAAAAGGGCAATTGCTGATACAGTCAATTTTCCTTATATTGGTACCAATCCAATATGGGACCAATGTGTGAAAATGCTTATAGTTTATTCACTGACCAGGATCAAGGGAGCCTAGAAAGCTGCCAAGATTATGGAAAAGTTCAGTTACCAAAGATCTGATATCAGTTGATGGGGCATAGGAAGTTCAGAGTATTTTACTACTTCTAAAAAAAAGTATTTCCATGTTGTTTAGTATAAATGCTATTTCAGCTTCACCACCACCCTCTGCACACTCCTTTAAGTGAATGCCTCCTTGAGAAATTTGAGGCACCTATACATGCAGGACCTCTACTCTAATACATGTTAGCATACATTAGAGCAACCTCAATTAACTGGGTCTCCTGCAAATTTGCTGGAGCGTGCTAATTAACATGCTCCAGCAAACATTACATGTGTTCAGTCTCCCTGCATTTCAAAATGGTGGCAGGGGTGCTTTAACTAAAGCTGGTCAAATGAGCTTTAGTTAAAGTACCCCCACCGCAATTTGGAAGCACCAGATGCTGAATACACATGATGTTGCAAGCACTTTAATAAGAGCAGCTCTCAGAGCCACTCTAATTAAAGCGCCTTCCCCTCACTGCAGAGCATGTGTATAGATGCCCATAGAGATTAAATTAGCTAAGTGAATAAACCACAGAACTGTGGATAATTAGTTGTTTAATTCCGCTGAGTCTTGTACTCCTACTTGTTTCTTCTATTCCCTGCTAGACAGGCAGTTCTGTTCTACTGTTAGCCACTTAGTACCTCTTTAGCTCCACTGAAGTGTCTTTAGTTATACATGAGGATGCCAAGATCCATCATTTTATGAGATTATTCTCTCTATGAGCACAAATACTAGAAGCCTCTTGTGCTTATTTTGCAAGTCTTCCTTTTGGACGTCACTATTGTTTAGCACTACAGTCAAGCCTGTGCCTCAAATTTGCTTCTTGGATTCATTTTCTTTTGGAACTTCTTACCTACAATCACTTTCCCTAAGCTTGGTAAAGTCAAATTTACATTTAGAATGCAATTTATTTTTCATGAAAAAAGATTCAACTTAATTCCACCTGTGAATTTAAAGCAGTCAATTGTATCAACCACAAACAGAGGCATTTAAATTAAATGCAGTGTATTCTTGCATAATGCTATCCATATGTTAATAGAGTGAGATTATGAGTAATATAAGATTTATCAAAGTAAACTAGATTAGTTTTTGGAAGTGATTCAACGCCAGTCTGAAACAATAATTTCTACCAAATGATCTTGTATTTTGTACAAGAAGATTCTAAACTAGGGTACATACAGAGAACAGTAATTCTTTTGTCACTTCCTGGAACAAAATTACTTATCATAATTCCAATTCTGTGATCAAATAAAACATTTGGAAACAAAAATGATCCTTAATGCAATTTTAATTATCCTTTTCTAATTCTAAATTCTAATAAGTCATTTTCAAAGAATAAAGCCTCTTTAAATTACTATTAAAATATGGTTTAGATCAATTTCTGGTTACAATTAAATACCAAGATAAAAGTTTTGTATATTATTATTGAATGTACCTTATGATCATGCATCTGTTCTGAGCCCACTGCAACAAAAAGCAAGTTAAATAATGGACTGAGCTAAATTGCCCAGCAATGTTGCCAACAGATATGCTGTTGCATCCAGTTACATCTTCATGACAAAACTTCGTAAGTGATTAAAAGTAAACTACATGTGTGTGAAAAATGCTTTGATATACTGTTCAAAGTAGTGACCCTAAACATTTAAGTGAAAAAAATCTTATATTCAATGTGTACCAGTTCTGTCCAAATTATACAACTGGTAAAAAATATTTGACTTTCATCTTCATATCTCAACAAAGCAAGATATAATTGCCCTTTATGAAACACTAAGGAATGGCAATATAACATGGAATATCATATCATAATGGGTTGCTAAAAACACAACCACTGAACTATTTCTGGTGTTTACTGAAGTAGGGGGAAAATGGAAAAAAACAGTACTCTCAATAGTGATCTGATATTAATGCTGACCTTAATTCTGAAGAGAAACAGAAATGTAGTTTAAATATATTTTGTCCCTCCTCTGCTTCCATGCTATGGTCCTCAAGTGTATAGGCCAGGGTTTTGTTTAGCGGGGGGAGGGAGAGTGGGTAACAAATAGAATAGAAAGAGAAAAAATTTGCTACACTCTGGGTGCATCTACATGAGACATTTACTGCAGAGTTGACTAATTAGCTTTGCAGTAAACTTCTCATGTCTACACCTGCAGTGTTATTAGGCAAGAGCAAACTAAAATAATAAATTCCATAGCAGGATAGTGTTGGCACTAGATTTTTGACCAAGATATCTTGTTCTGAGAGGACCCAAAACCTCAGGCTAACCATGACTTCTCCATTCAGTAACAGGCAAATTTTATTGATACACAGTGATATCAGATAAGAATAATGTAGACAAGGCAAACAAAATAACCCTTCCTACCCCAATTCTATATCTACTAATCTTAGGGCTGTCACAGAGGGAAGGTATGTCTGGCCAGTACATGAGTTTCTCCCTGTGGTTCTCTCTTGAATGTAAGATGTCAGCAGCCTGGAGGTTGAGGGCTGAGCTCCCCACCCCTCCAGCGGTGTGGGTGAGACAGGCTGGTGGTGTGCCCTCTGTCCATGTTGCCCTCAGGTTCCCCTCTTGGGGACCCTTTACTGATCTGAAATCCCTCCTTTTGTAATCTTTTATAATCTTTCCCTCCTCTGATGACTCTTCATTCTCAGGCACCATTGATTTATGTCCCTGTGGTCGTCATAATGTCCACATTACATTCTGTCAGCATATTCCTCTGGTTCCCAAACCCATCTGTGACAGGAGTATTGCTACTGGAGCCTTTCTACTGGCAGCTCCGCCCTCCTGTTATGGGCCAACTGCCTGCTTACTCACCTGCCATGCTTTGATCTTAATTAATTAATTGATGTAATTAGTGGGAGGCTGCACACTTTATGTGCCCTGGTGCCAGGGGGAGCTATCTGCAGCTCCTTTTTCCTCCCCTGTGCTGCAGCCCAAGCCTTGCAGATGGTACTAATGTGCTTTTCACATGGGTCCTGTTGTGACTTGGCCCTCTCCTTTACCTCCTTGGGGCTTCTCATAGCACCCCCACATTGCTCTGGGGCTTCTCACTGCCCCCTTGCTCTGGGGCAGGGGTCAGTGCACCCCAAATGCTGCATCCTCTCTGGCACCAGAGTTCCCACGCTACCGTGGAGCTCCTCTGAAGCCTCCTCTGACCCCTAATAGCCTCACCCAGTCCTCCGGTCCAAAACACAAAAACACAAAGCCCCTGGGGTATAACATAAAAAGCTAGACTGTCCTGCCAAACAACATTCAATCCTTTACCAGGAAAACACTCCAACCCCCAGCAGCGACCAGGAGTTGCTCACACCATCAGGGTTCTCCCCTCTGTCTGCCCTAGCCAAGCTTCTCCTCCCTTAGCCTCCTGACTGGGCTTATATGGGCCAGGCCCTGCCCCTTCCTGTCAACTGGCTCCCCAGCGGTTGTCCTGGCAACCAGCACCTGTTACTCTGGCTGCCCTGGTAAGTGGCAGCTGAGCCTCCCCCTTCTTGCTCCTAGGGGTCTCTCCGAGCTGTTTTCCGCTGTCAGGCGCAGGGCACCTGAGTGCTCTGCAAGACCATCACATGCACACATCTTAATTTGGTCATTTACTGGTGTCTTAATTTGGTCTGTCCACCAAAACTGGAAATTCTAAGGGGGCTGCAGTTGGGCACTGTGACCTGGTTCCAACTTATCTCATGTTATGGAACATGTCATCAGTTTCCCAGCCTATGCATCTTCTGGCCTCAGACATGGTATATGTCTTGAAGGCCGCAAAACTTTGTCACAAATAGGCTTTTAAAAAACAATTAACCCTTGCCATTTCCCTAGACCATTGTTCTAATACAATATCTACTTTGCCTACAAGTCACTTCCTAAGAATATCATTTTCTATCCATCAGACAGTACTTTTAAATATAAAGATTTTTACTACACAGCAGCACATGTGTAGGTGCTGGAGGAGCTGACTGGGGCATGAGAGTGCTTCAGTGCAGGGGCTGCCTGATAGTTAGCCCTGGGCTGGAGCACCCTCTTGCCCCAGTCAGCCTCTCTACAGCACATTGAGCCAGGTAAGAGCATCCCCCTGCCAGCCAGGCCTGCACCAACCAACTCAATGTGATGCACTCCCAGTTACACGTGTAAATGCAGTGCCTGGGAAGCAATAAACTCTGGCACAATAAGCACTGGAGTTTGTTGCTTCAACTTAATTGAACATGTAGGCATGCCTTCTATAAGAGAAAAGCAACATCTACTGTGTGCCCCACACCTCTCTACATTGCACATAGGGAAGAACTAGCAAACTCCATTCCAAAAAAATTAACAAAGAACAATCTTAATAGGAAAGCAGTATGTAAGTATTTACAGTCATCCAGCTAATCTCCATCATGACTCATGCCATCCAAATTCGTTTTCAACATATGGGTTTTCAGAGCCCCAGGTTTGGCAAATATTGTGTAATCATCTTATATGTATGCTTGGGCTTAGGTGATGAATTGAATTGGATATTATTAATATAAGTGTTTACCATTGTTTCATTCTGGGTATCTTTTTCTGGGAGGAACCTCTTAGCCATATTTTTATATATAATGGGACTTATACACTATTGGTAATTGAGACCATTATTAAACAAGAATTACAAATGAAGCTGCAAACTTGCATCAGCCTAGTGGGCTAATGCAGAAGGCCTGAAATAATTTTAAAGTTATAGGAACAATATATTTCTTCAAATCTCATTCTCAGAGAAGGCTAAACCTTGTTTGCTGAAACTTAAAAAAAAAAAAAAAAAAAAAAAACCAGCTTGAGGCAGATCCAGGGCATGGAAATTTTCAGTCAACAAGATTAGAGTTATCAACAAGAGAAATCAGGGCCTCATAACAAAAAGCTGAAGGCAACAGTAAACACAGGCGTGACCTCTCATTCCATATATAATCCAGAAATACTATATAACTAAAGAATATTTAATGCAAGATTTTGCAAAATGTTGGCATGCCCATTATGAATTGCCTTTCTTGCTGTGGCATGCATTAAGTAAAAGAAAAACAAACACAGAACCTGATGTGTCTTTCACTTCTGACAGGCCTTACAAAATGTAACCCTTTAGTAAATACTGACTGAAGAATCCCATAAAATGCATGCGTCTGTGTCATCCGAAGTATAGCCATAAGATGAGAAATGGAACAAATGTTTACTAGATAAAGGCATTTCATGCATTGTATACTGAATAATATCATGCAAGGATTACATGCTTCTAAAACTGCTAGCTATTTACAGAGATGTTTCTATTGCAGCTACTCTTCTAGCTATATATGTTGACTGACTTGCCAATGCCTTCTCCAAACTTACTCCTCCTGTAATCTGCCTCCAGCTTCCCTGAAGGTTGCTACAAAAGGAGTACAACTACATATGCACATCTACATGTGGACTATTTAACTCCACATAAAACATCACCATCTGCATGTGTGGCACTATTAGGGTGCAGTAAACTAATTAACCCCACCATAAGTTAGTACTGTGAGGGACAATGTGGTGGCGTAGTTTATTGCACAGAAATGCACGCATAGATGGTAACCGCAGGTGTAAATTGCATCTGCTCCACCCTGGTTCAAATTGCTGCTGTCCCAGTCACACATGTAGATGCTGCATCTAGGAGCAGTTCACTCGAACTGTTCTGGAGTTTATTGCTTCCCATTAATTGTACACACAGATGCACCCAAGATGTCTCGTTTTGTGTTAGAAGGCCATGCAAGGCAGTTTCACAAAACTTTTTCTCCATACCACTCCCCTACTACACACACATTCATGAAATAGGCTAGAACTATTTATTTTACCGACAATTAATAGATTTATTCTTGAACTAGCTCAGTGGTGCTCAACCTGTGGCCCACAGAGCCATCTCATCCAGTCAGTCACAAGTCTGATGGTGGGATACTCTGGTGGGTGGAATAGCATTAGTAGAATTGATTGCCACCTCCATGCTGTCAAATTTCCAGAGCTCCATAGAGGCCAGGTAGCATGGCTCTGTGTGGCAGATCACAATGGTATAAGGGGCTGGGCTTGGTGCATGGGGCTAAACTCACAGACTGACACCTACACCATTCAGCTGGCCCATGAGGCCAGAAGCTTGGGCACCGCTAGACTAGCTCACTATCTATATTACTTTTGTTAGTTGCAGAATATCTCCACATGTGAGAACAGAATGTCCGTATGCATCTAAAGCCCTAAAGAGTCTCAAAAATTCATAGAATTTCTCTCTGTAATTGGTTTGTAGAGATGGTAATCTCTGGTTTATTAAAAAAAAAAAAAAAAAAAAAAAAAAAAACTCATTTACCCAGGGCAACCCTTGTTGATTATACATGAGAGAAAGCTCACATAAACTGTGTGTGCCTGCAAGGTCAGTAAGGTAGTAAATGCTGAGTCAGTATTATCCTTCCTTCCTGTACATCAAACCAACTCCTTCCTGAAGCACAAACCAGAGTTCTGTTTTCTTAGAACCTAGAATGACAGCTAGGACTTACTGTAAATAAAAAAAACCCTAAGAAAAAGAAGTTAATAGTTCCAAGTCAAATTTTAAGAGAGTGTTATACAACTTTTTTAATTAAGAGAAACATTTGAGACACACAGGAAATGCTGCATATAAACGTTCATATAAAAACATAAGCTTAAAACAAATCCAGGGTAATCAAAATTTCCTCACTACAATGATGAGGCCTATGTAACAACAAAGTATTTACTTCTATATGTAGCCTCTAAAGGAAACAATTGCTTCCCTTCCAGATGTCTCTGTAGGTCCATAAAAAACACACTGCAGTGGACCAAGCATTACCTTGAATGAAGGCTTTCCTTATAAGTCAAGTGTTCAGATTTCACTATGAACATACTAGGGGATTTTTCCACAAGAGAAGGAATTATCAGATTAGACAGGAAAGAAAATGAACACCTCCTAGAACTGTCAGTGGCAAATGCATGGGTTGCATACAAATATTTGCCACACCTGGTCTCTGATCACACATGTGATCACCTGTTCACAAGCTAGGAGCTGTGTGGGGAACTTAATGCAAGTAATTTGGGGTTCAAGGAGCAGACAGGATTGCAGGTCTTTGGGACGGTTAGCAGGACTGAGGGCTAACTGGTCTATGGAAGGTTGGTCAGGTCAGGGGGCTAAAAATAGCTCATTCAGGGTAGGCAGACCACAGTTCTAGGGCTGGTATAACATATTCAATAGATTGTGAACATGCTGTCTGAACATGTCGATAGATTGTGAAAGTATTAACCGAAACCAGTGGTGCCCAACCTTTTTTCCCAGTGGGCCAGATTAGCCCAGTCCACTCATGGGCCAGTTGGTTCTCTCAATCCAGGACTCTGGCAGGCCCCATCTGGACATGTGAGGGCAGCGGTGCAAGTTGACCTCAACACAGCCCTGCAAGGGAAAGGAGCTTGACCTTTCCCAGAGAGAGGGAAGCGGAGATGGCTTGGCCCTGATCCAGAAGTGAGATCCATGACCCAGCCCCGTGGGAGAACAGGGCATAGCTTGCTGGCTGTGCAGGGAGTGAAGTTTGGGGATTTGGCAAGGAGTGGGGTAGCCAAATTTGGCAGCCACCACTCCTCTGCTAACAAATTTCTGGACTTGTGGGGAGCCCTGCAGGCCAGATGCAATGCTCTATGAGCCATATTTGGCCTGTAGGCTGAAGGCTGAGCACTCCTTCCCTAATCTAAAATTAGTTTACCAATCCAAGTGAACTAACTTAAATCATGCCCTCCATTTTTGGCCAATTTAAGAGAGTCTCCTGAATACCTGAACAGATGGACCTTTAGATCTACCTAATCCTAGTTAGGTCAATCTAAATATAATGTCTGTACTTACCCATGATAATTATTTTCCAAAATGTGTTATTTTTATAGTTCTGATTCCCAATGAGGATTAGCTTTCCATGGCTGACCGCTCATTAGAAGGTACCATCAATACCATAACTAGGGGGTGGGAAAGTTTAGCCACTAGGTAAGCTCTATCATATCATTTGCAGTACTTTGAAAAGGTTTGTCTTTGTGCCCAGATGCAGCAACTCAATGTAAACTACATTCAAACAAAATACATGAGTAGGCAGAAGGTGGAAAATGGTGTCTGAGTTGCACTCTGAAGGATTCAGTGAAGGTCTGATCTATTGTATAGTCTGTGCCAGACACACACATCACACTAGCTTTAAAAATGAATTTCATTTTATAAATTGTTCTGGAGAAATTCAAACAAACATTGCAAGATCAAAACAAGTGCACACACATCTGGTTCTCTTTAAAACAAAAATCAATACACATATAGAAATAACACTTCTACTTCTTGCATTTACTAGCTGCAGAACTCAGTCCATAGAGGAATAGTCACAGTATTGTTTAAAGGCTTTTCATAAAGACTTTGTACTGAAAGCAACCAATGGAAAATACTTAAGAAACACTGATTTAATTAAAATCATACCATTTAAAAATATGGACAGGAGAATAATATTATCTTTTGACTGTACAGAAAACAGAAAGTTATATATGTGGGAATGTGTATTTGAAAGCCTAGAGAGAAGTTTCCAAGAGTATTCTAGGTCACATGTGAATGCCCCATTGTGACAGGAGTATCTCTACTGGAGCCTCTCTATTGGTGACTCCGCCCTCCTGTTATGGGCCAACTGCCTGCTTACTTACCTGCTACACCTTGGTCTTAATTGATTAATTGATGTAATTAGTGAGAGGCTGCCCATGTTATTTGCCCCCGTGGCCAGGGGGTGCTGTCTGTGGCTCCTTTTTCCATCCCTACACAGCAGCCCAAGCATCGCAGATGGTACTAACGTGGTTTTAACCTGGCCCTTGCTGTAATTTGGACCTCTTCATGACTTCCCTGGGCTTCCACCACCTTGTCTCATCCTGGACCCTCCTGGAGCTCTGCTGCCTCCTCTTGGTGGGGCTTCCTACCACCCCCTCGCCCTGGGGCTTCTCACTGTCCCCTTGCCCTGGGGCTTCTCGTGGCCCTCTCTCTCTCTATCTCACTGGGGGTTTCTCTCTGCCTCTTGCTCTGAGGCTCCTCCCAGCCCCCCTTGCTCTGGGGGTTCTCGCTGCCCCACACCCTGGGGCTGGAGTCAGTGCACCCAAAGTGCCACGCCCTTCTGGCACCGGTGTCCCCACACTGTCGTGGAGCCCCTATGAGGCCTCCTCCAACCCCTAATAGCCTCACCCAGTCCTCCAGATAAACAGCGAACACAAAACACAAAGCCCCTGGGCTATAACATAAAAACCTAAACCACCCGGTCAAAACAACAGTCAATTCCTACCGGGGAATGCTTCCACCCATAGCAGCAGTCAGTGGCTGCTCATGCAGTCAGGCTTTTCCCCTCTGTCTGCACTGGCCGAGCTCCTTCTCCCTTGGCCATGAGGAACTGCCCTCCCGGCCTCACGCTGGGGTTTATATGTGCCAGGCCCTGCCCCTTCCTGTCAGCTGGCTCCCCAGTGGTTGTCCTAGCAACCAACACCTGTGACTCTGGCTGCCCTGGTAACTAGCAGCTGGGCTTTCCCCCCCTCACCGCTAGGGGTCTCTCCTGAGCTGTTTCTGCTCTCACGCACAGGACACCTGCGTGCTCTGTGACACACCCTCCCCCCCTTTAATTCCAGACTCACTGAGACAAGACTTCATTCTTGCCAGGTGTTCCATCCATCTGGGGCTCTCCCCTTGGCCTTTTTTCAGGCACCCAGCAACTCAGGTAAAGGAGGCGGAGGTTTTCAGGCACCTCCTACTCGCCTTTTACCCAAAGCGCACCGTGTGGGATTTGTTGGGAGTTACCTGCCACAGGTAGTCCCCCCACACTAGCCAACCTTGGTAGGCTGCTGCTTAGGCCTGTCTTCTTTCTATGTTTTAAATGTTCAGGTGGATGGTTCTGGGCCTGGTGCACCCCCCTGACAGAAGTGGCAGGTGCATTACTGCAGTTGTTGGGAGTCTGCCTCCCTGCCACCCCCATCCTTCTCCCTTATCTGGAATCCCCCTGTTTTTTTTGGCCCCACTTCTTCCTCGTATTGTCTCGAGAAGAAATCAGCGTTTATGTTTTGGGTTCCAGGACGATGCTTTACCTCAGAACAATAGGGTTACAGACTCAGGGCCCACCTTATCAGTCTTGTGTTATCCGTCTTCATGCTCTGCAGCCAGCGCAAGGATGCATGATAGGTGATCAAGGTGAACGATCGCCCTAATAAGTAATACTGTAGTGTCTCAATAGCCCACTTAATTGCCAGACATTCCTTCTCTGCCGTGGCGTAATTCTGTTCAGGTGGGTGTAATTTCCTATTTGTGTGGGCTATAGGGTGCTCTTCTTCTCCGTCTCTCTGTACCAATATGGCTCCAATAACCACCTCTGACACATCGGTCTGCACCAGGAAAGGTTTATTGAAATCTGCGGTATATAAGAGTGACTGTAGGCATAGTGCCTCCTCACCGCTCAGAATGCCTCTTCTACCTCTGGCGTCTATTCCACTTTGGTTGGAGCCCATGCTTCTATCATCTCCGTCAATGGTACTACGTCCCCAAAGTGAGGTATAAACTTTCTATAATAACCAGCCAGCCCCAAGAAAGCCCTCACTTGTTTTTTAGTATCGGGTACTTAATATCTCTGCACCACCTCCATTTTGCTCAACAAAGGCCTCACTTTCCCACTTCCTACTAGGAACCCCAGGTATTACGTTTTCTTTTCCCTACAGTACATTTCTGAATTGGCTGTCAGCCTGGCCCTTCTTAAATTTCTCAGTACTGCTCTCAGTGTGGTGAGGTGTTCAGCCCAGTTCTCAGTGTATATAATAATGTCATCAATGTACACTGTGGTGTAACCCTCATGGGGAGCCAAAACTGTCCATCAACTGGTGGAATGTGGCCACAGCTCCATGCAACCCAAACGGCATGCGTCAGAATTGAAAAAGGCCCCAGGGGGTGGTGAATGCTGTCTTTTCCTGATATTTGGGTGCCACTGGGACCTGCCAGTAATCTTTGATCAGGTCTAAAGTGGAAATGTAGCGAGCTTGCCCAATGCTTTCCACCAGTTCGTCTACTTGGGGCATCAGATAGGCATCAAACTTAGCCACTGCATTCACCCTCCAGTAACTGATACAGAGGCGGATTTTCCCATCGGGCTTAGGTACCACTATGATGGGGCTCTGCCAGTTGCTGTGGGATTCAAAAATGATACCTTTCTCTAGCATCATTGCAATCTCCATTTTTATCTGGTTTTGGAGTTGCTGGGGAATCCGTCTCCAGTTCTCATGTATTACCTGGACTGGAGGAGTTTTTATCTGGTGTACCATGCCCCGAGCTTCCCCAGGGGTTCCCTGGAACACATCTTCATACTCCTTGACTAGCTCAATGGCCTGTCTTCTCTGATCTTCCAACAGTCGTAGTGCCAGTTCCACATCTCCTGGCACATCTCCCTCCATTAACGTGGGTCCCAATTCCAATTCCTTGGGATGAGGGGCTAAATACATACACTTGTTGTCTTACCACTTCTTCAACATATTGACATGGTATATTTGTTTCTTTTTCTTCTTATCTATCTGGTACATCTCATAGTCTACAGGCCCTTCTTGGCATATGACTTCGTAGGGTCCCTGCAACTGGGCAAGTAACTTACTCTCACTGTCTGGCAGTAGAACCAACATGCGGTCCCCCACATCAATCTCCTTTCCCAGGTGCCTCGGTTGTAATGTCTTGCCTCTCATTGCTGGGCTTCTCTAAGATTTCTCAACACCACGTTCCAGGCCACTTCAAGGCGTCCTGCAGTTGGATCACATATTGGATGACGTTCTGGTCTCTATTCTGCTGTTCCTCCCAACTTTCCCTAATTAGGTCCAGGATCCTTCTTGGTTGCTGGCCATACAATAACTCAAAAGGTGAAAACCCAGTCGAGGCCTGGGGTGCCTCTCTTACAGCAAACAGCAAAGGTGGTATCATTTTGTCCCATTTCTGCGGGATCTCAACCACAAACTTTTTTACCATTTGTTTCAAGGTCTGATTAAAACATTCCATGAGCCTGTCCATCTGGGGATGTTATATGGTGGTCTTCAGATGTTTGATCCCCAACGCTTTACTCACTTCCTCAGACACCCCTGATGTAAAATTTATTCCTTGATCAGTCAGTAGTTCCTTAGGGAGTCCTACTCGGGAGAATACCTTCAACAGTTTATTCACCACCTTTGGCACGGGAACTGTCTGCATCGGTACCACTTCTGGGTACCAAGTTGCATAATCCAGTAGAACTAATATGTACTGGTTTCCAGTGCTACTTCAGGGAAGTAGCCCAATGATGTCCACCACCACCCTCTCAAAGGGAACCTCTACCAGAGGCATCAAAATGAAAGGAGCCTTTGGGGACTGCCTTGGGTTTACTTTTTGGCAGATGGGACATGAAGCGCAATATCTTGCTACTTCCTGCACCAGTCCTGGCCAAAAAAACTTGCCCGAATGCATGCTTCTGTTTCATCCCAGCCCAGATGCCCACCCACAGGGAGCTCATGAGCCACCTTCAGTAAGGCCCAACAATATCACCAAGGGACCAACAGCAGTGCAACCTCCCCTCCTTCTGGCTTCCCTTGCTCAATCCAGTATAGAAGGCCATTTCTTACCTTGAACCTCAGGGTTGTCCTCATCAGTTCTGGTCTCAATACCTTGTCATTTCTTTGAGCAAGGTGTTCCTGCAGCACCCACTGAAAGTCCGTCTCCCAACTCTGCTCCAACTGAAAATGTTCATCTTCCCACAAATAGGCGACATCCACCCTTTGTTCATCTTCTTCTTCAGAAAAAGACTGTCCAGTTTCACCAGCAAAACCCTCCACAGTCTCCTTGCGCCTCACACCAACCACCTCTTTTAGCAACTCGGGCCAGTCACAGCCCAGTACTACTGGGTAGGGTAGATGTTCCATGACCCCCACTAACATTGCCTACTCATAGAGTGACCCTCATCCTGTCAAAATTGAGGGTGTCCCCGCACCAACACTGCACCCTTGCACGATCCTCTCTTTCCCTCTCCCTTGCCAGTAGCACGTCGCTCCATGCCATCATCTGCCGTGAGCCCAAGTCCAGTACAGCTACTACTCTTTTCCCCTCTATTGTTACTTCTACTAACAGTGTGGGTGGCTTGTCTCCCGCCTCAGGGTCAACTCGGGCTCCATAGCCACACATTCCTACCTGCATCGCTGGCCGGGGTCGGGCACTTTCAATCATGACAGTTAACAGGGTCTGTTACCTTGCAACTTGATCCAGTAGGCCTTACACCATTCAATGTAGCTGCTCCAAGCCTTGTTCCCCTGACTCTGGACCAGGGATTGGCGTCTGTTCTAGTTCCTTTCTCCTCATGGACCCAAGGGCTCTCTTCTTTATACAGGCAAACCACCGTCTTATGATGCATGCTGCCCTATGAAACTTTCCTGGCCAATGCACCAAGTCTTGCAGATGGTACTAATATCTGGCCTCATGCTGGGGTTTATATGTGCCAGGTCCTGCCCCTTCCTGTCAGCTGGCTCCCCAGCGGTTGTCCTAACAACCAGCACCTGTGACTCTGACTGCCCTGGTAACTAGCAGCTGGGCTTCCCCCGCTCGACACTAGGGGTATCTCCGAAGCTGTTTCTGCTCTGAGGCGCAGGGCACCTGCATGCTCTGCAACGCCCATATTTGGGACAGATAGGAATAACCTTGCTTATTTTTTACCTTTTCACTTTGTTGCCCTGAGGAATCAGGTCAATGCTCAGGATCTCACTATTGCGCTGTTAGACAGGAGGGCATGGTGTACAACTGCACATGTACACATAAAAATCCATTAAGCACACACTCACTGGGTGCATACACCCCTATTAGGCATACACACTCACACTACCAGCTCAGGCACGTACACTATACACCCCAAAAGTTAGACACAGATCACTAATTTGTATATCATGCACACAGTGCCACATATACACACACTCACACTAGCAACTCAAATACATGCACATTCAAAATAATTAGTCTAGGTTTATGCACACTACATGCACCAAATTTAGATAGAATCAGTTATCAGTTACCAACACCTTCATATTCAATACACATATGTAGATTACTAATTCATATACTATACTACACACACAATGATATCTATATAGGTATGTTACCAAGACCAGGAGTAGAACCAGTAGACTACAAGGGCCTGGGCTGAAGAACTGAGGCTCAGGGGTCACTTAAGGTTAATTGATCTTAATTAATTAAAAGACAATGCCCAAAGCCTGCAGAACAGGGAAGCAATGCCAGCACAGCTATGAGGGAGCTGAAAAGGTAGATAGGGAGAGGGAAAAATGGGACTAAGGGAAAGTGTGGGTGTTAAAGAGGGGCTCTGGGTGTGGGGAGCCAGAGGATGGCTCTCGGGCAGGTAGAGAAGTTGCAGAGAGAGACAGTAGGTGCTGGAAGCTGGAGAGAACTTCAGGACAAGAACAGCTAATAGGAGCTGGGAAGCTGCGGGGGGGAGATTACAGAAGGTAAAAAGCCTGAAAACAGAGAGGCGGGCAGCAGAAAATCACAGGAAAAGCAGCAGGCAGCAGGGACAGCGGGAAAATAAGGAGAGGCTGAGAGGTGGCAGAAAAGGGGAGATGGAATTTGGAGGAGATCAGGAAACTAGCAGAGAGGGTGGGAACTAGAGCTGAGAGAGAGAGATAATGAGGCTGGAATTTAAGATAAGAAAGGGATTGGGATTTAGTAAAACATGACCCAACTCAGGGTTGCAAATGACAGTAGTTTTATTGAACAGGGGAGATGGTGACACACTGTCTTGGTGGTTCCCTTGCACCCACACACACACACAGAATGGCAGCAGGGGTTAGAGAGGCTTGGTGCAGGGGCTGAAGTCCACTGAAGTCCAGGAGGAGAGAGAGAGACATAGAGAGAGTCCAAATTGTAGGAGGAGGTATGCAGGTAATATCTGCCTATCCAGGTTGGAAAGGAGTTCTTGTCCAGTAGATGTTGTCCAGAGGGGGGTCACCGGCAGGGCCTCTGGGTGGATAGGTGGTGTGGCCTGGTGCTGGTCCAGATGGAGAGGGAGTCCTGATGGGTCTGTCTTCATTGCCCCTTTTTATAGGGTCAGACCTTGTGTGACCCTAGTGACAGGAGGCATGCCCAAGCAAGGGTCAGCCCCTGGCATACTAAGCATGTGTGCTCCATGCAGGAGTGTGCAGTTTCGGGTGTCTGTAATGGTGGGATACAATGGTAGAGTTGCTGGTTCTGCAGGGTCTTTTGTCTTTCAAATGCTGGTCTTGTCTCTGTTCCTGGGTGAGATCAATGGTTCCTGGATGAATCAATGCGAGGTGATGGCCCAATCATTACAGGCCATTCAGTAGAGGCCTGCTACCATTGTATTTCAATCATTTCCAATTACACTCATTCATCGGGGAACCAATTTACATGGAAGGGATACATGACTCATACAATTGCAACATACAGGGGATGCCCAGGCAGAGGACACAAGATGGAGACTTGACATATAAAACGGAAACTTGACATGACTTTGGTTCACTTACAAACACAGGCCTAAACTATGCAATATCCTTATGAAACAATAAAAACCAATACAAAAATGCTAATAATACAATATACAACAGTAAAAATCAATACAAACCTAATGCTAATACAATATAAAACAGTGGATATCCAAAACCAAAAACTTGCTACCAAAATAAAAATGTTTAAAGCTTATCCTAAGTTTGAGCTCACTTATACTTATTTATAGGGAATAGAGAGGGAGAGAAAAAGTCAGAAATGGTTGGGGAAGGGGAGGGAATGCAATAAAGAAAAAAAGAAACTGGGAGTTTTGCTACAACTTCAGCTATTGTATAATGAAGAATCTTTTTAAAAGTTTCACTCGTGCTACCACCAATGGGTAACATCACCAATAAAAACCCTAATAAAAAGGTAGGTGTTTGTGTCTTCCAGAATATTTTCCACTGTTCTAGCTAACCCTCAGAAATCCCTATTGATTCCACCATAAACTAGAATGTAAGACAGAGAACTGGAAAAAAATGTCTAACCTGCAGTACTCCGTTCTTGTTTTGGCTTCTTTGGTACTAGTGGTCTTCTATTAAATATTCCAATATCAAGGTTTGCAAAACCAAGAGCTTTGAATCCCCAAATTCCTCAATATTAATTTGGTCACCAAGTATAGACTTACGGAAGTATATATTTCTGTATGTAGATATACAAAAATGTTTACATGTCCAAATATAGGGGTTAGGATATTTTTTGTGGGGGGGTAATATCTTTTATTTGACCAACTATTGGATCTTGCCTCTTGCATAATTCCTGGACAGCTACAACATCACTACCAAAATATAGAGGTTATAAGATAGATGATAAGAAGAAAAACTGATTAGCAAATATTATTCATTGCATGTGTACACTCAGAGTGTCAGATTGGACAGCAAAACTCTTAACATTGAGATTTTGGTATGTTTTACGTTTTGCTTGGTTTTGTTTAATAGTTGCTCAGTACAATTTACAAGAAGCCCCAAATCATTAAACTCTTAACACTTACTTGCTACCCATATCTGGAACTCCAACAGCCTCTACAGTGGACCTTGCCATCTCTTTCACCTGTAACTTTCAGATCCTTGGGCAGCAGTCACCTCCTCCTTGCAGAACTATTCAACTGTGATAGCTTAAACAAGCTTCCCAGAAAAAGTTTTTCAGTGGTTAGCTTTAGGTATCATAAGCTTGTTTATTTACAATGCAGCTCTTTAAATCTAGAGCTAAGAAGCTTTCTGGACTTGCAAACACCACCTCCCTTTGCCCTGTCTCTACAGCTATAAAACCTCTCTAGTTTACAATCACCTGCATTAATTCCTTTACATGAAGATCCGATAGCCAAATACATGCACAATTACTGACTTCCTGCACAGAAGCATATGAATGCGCGCTCACACACACACACCACTGCCATGTTTTAGAAATTAATCCTCTGCTCCATAACTAACATAAAGTTATGAGGCAATAAGGGCATTGCCAAAAGTGTTAATTGGGAGCCATTCCAAAGGTTATTGTAACCTAACAATATTAGCAACCTTCCCCAGATTGTGATCCAAAAGAACGCAAAATTCAGCCTCACTCCCAATACACACATGCACACTCACACACACATACATACAATAAGAAACAAATAAATGTGGAAATACAAATATGGAAATAGAGGAGGTGGTAGAAAAATGAGGAAACATTAAGTTACATAACTGGGTTATCCACTATATTCCTAACAGAACCTAAGAACCTTAACACCCAGTGGAATAACTGTCTCTTCAGCTAAATGAGTACAGCTCTGGCACAATAAATAAACTATTTTAAAACTCTTACTTTACTCTCATTTTACCAGTTAAAATGTATGTATTAACAACATTCTACCACTAATGAAAAGTGCTCAGCAGAGCCAGATTCAAGTGTTTTGTTACAGAGGACATTATACTAGTGGATTGTCTCCCATTAGAATAGATCTTTTTTCTCTATGCTTACAAGTAATAACAAATTTTAAATTCTTCATTATTTAAATAATTATTTATTTGCTCCTGTGAATATACCCAGATATTTTATGCTCATCAACTTTAAGGTTTCATAGTACAGGTCATCACCATAGTATCGGTATGCATGCAGACACACACTGAAAAGCACATTTAGAATTTTGCAGTGCTTTCCCTCACTATGTAATAATTCAACATTTGTGTTATACTACAGTAATTAGCCCCCGTGGTGTATATTAAAGAATTAACACAGGCATACATTGTGTTAAGACCAATACAGAGCTGGAAAACTGATTCCTAAAAGAATCAAAGCTCCTGATTAGTTAAATTTAAAAATGAAATTGGTCCAATATGCTAATAAGCAGCTGCAGAGGAAAGCTGTTTTCAGTCACCAAAACATTATGTTTCCTTAGTTTAATTTATAAACAGTAACTTTCTCGCCTTAGAAGTGTGAGGACTCACAAACGTAGGCATTTTGAACATGGTTCAATTAAGGTAGGAAGCTTTCATGAAAATTCCAGCGCATTCTTTCCAAAGGGGCCAGGTTCCTGGATAGACTAGATGTCCCATGATGCATGGAAGTCTCTCCCTTTGACTGAGATGTTGAAAAGCAAGATTTCATTTACAGTTCTTGATGAAAGTTTCTGTTGATCCATTTTTTAAATTTTCCTGTGGAAAAAAATTACTCTAAAGATAAGACAAAGCTACAGACTTCCTACGAAATTTTAAAACATAAACCACCTTCCCAGCAACACGCTCTGAGCCATCATGGATGTTACCAGCTTATATAACAACATCCCACATGTGGATGGCATCCAAGCCTACTTTACATACCTACAAGAGCAAGATGACAACTCAGACTACAGACCCAAAGACATTACCAAACCTTGCAGGGGTGTAGGTTGTAATCATATTAGTCTAAGAACATAGGCTGACAAGGTTCTTTGGGTGAATCTTATATCTTTTATTAGACCAACTTAAATAACTGGAAAAATGGTTGGAAAAAATGATAAATTGGAAAAAAATTGACACAGGGTTTTTAAACCCAAAAGCTTGCTCAGAAAAAAAATTCCAACTATTTAAGGTGGTCTAATAAAAGATATCAGATTCACCCAAAGAACCTTGCCTGCCTTACTGACCTTATACACTTCATCCTCAGACACAACAACTTCACTTTTAATAACCAACACTTCCTCCAGACCATGGGCATAGCTATGAGCACCAAAATGACCCCACAGTATGCCAACCTTTTAATGAGCCACCTGGAAGAAGAAGTCCTCAAGGACTGAACCATCAGACCCTTGTTGTACTTAAATGATGACATCTTCATCATTTGGACTGAAAACCTGCAATCTCTGATTGAGTTCCATCAAAAATTCAACAATCATCACCCCTCCATCCGACTATCTCTTGAATATTCCAGCACCAATATCTCCTTTCTAGACACAAGAGTATGGAGGGAGGAACATATACATAACAAGTCTCTCCCCAGGTTTAAAAAGAGCATTTAAATCTATATATATAAGTGTGGTCACTGCACAACTGACCAATGTGTTTGTCAGGAGACACAAACCATGGATCATCTCCTGAGATTCCCTGTAGCACCACAATGCACCCCACAAGATTTGGCAACACCCTTCATCTCTGCCACACAAATGTTGAAATAAACTAACTAGCCAGACTCTGTGATGATCCTACACTGCCAGTGCATCAGGACACATTCCACCAACCAACAGCTTGGCTGGCCTCAAGACATCCAATATGGTCCACCATTTCAAAACCCTCTGACTTTTCCTTACTTATTTGATGGCACAAAGAATGGTCAGCTCAAGAAGCAATCAATCACCGCATTCTCTCTGGCCCTATAGTCAGCCAATGAGGATTTAACTGGCCACACTATTATTGGGCAGACAGGGTCACTGTGACTCAAACTTATACCAATGGCACCTTTGCAATAACAACAAATGCTCTTGTAGACATAATCAAACCATGTCCCACATTGCTGACTCAAGTCCTTTTACCTTTTACCTGGTGCCCTTCACACTCTTCACACTGCTGCTGACATTGTTTGAAGATAGCTGAAACAATATGTTGCTAAATAAATACATAATTGACTTCTTACACATGGTTTCTCCATCAACCGCTAGCTTACAGTTCTAGTAAGATGTCTTGAATTAATTAAATTTTAATTTTACACATTTTTGCCATCACCTGGTAAGTCCATTTTTAAAAAGCCATCTTCTACCTATTTCAACTTTTTAAAATTTACCTTAAGTTTACTTCAGTAATTGTTTGTTGGATGAAGAAAAATGAAGTACAAGTTGCTACAGAAAATTACAAATAATGATAGTGAACTATTTTGTTTTTTTAAATTATTTTTTTTAATTTCAATATTTGAAACTCAGAGCCCTTGGACTTTTACTTTGTCAATCACATGACTGTTAGTTTCCTGATATGAAATCTAATTAATAAATTTCCAGTGTGATTAATACTATTTATTTATTTATTTATTTAAATGAACACTTGAAGGACACTAATACTAAACTTAGCATGTATTTTTCATGGCTATTCTTATCAGTAAACTTTTTAGCTTACTGCACCTGCAGCAAAAGATCACAAAAGAAAATTCACTCAATATATTTCCTGAGGTCTTCCCACCTGCCAATCCACCCTTGCCTCTCTCCCTCCCTCCCTCCCTCTCTCTCTCTCTCCCTCTCTCTCTCTCTGGCAGTAAAATGAGATGTCTGCCATTTGTTTAGTGAAATAGATCACTTTCCCTATTTCTACCTTTTCACCTTTAGTGCTAGCAGCAAGTCTCTTTAACCAGTTTTGACCTGAGGAACAGAATGCTTTATCTGTATGTTGTCCTTGGGCAGATATAAAGAGCTCCCATCATGTGTCACCATGATTTGTGGGCTGAATTGGATTTTAATATAAAATCCAATTCAGCCCACAAGAAGCCAACACACACAAACATAACAGTGAATTCTATTTTTCATAAAATAATAATCTACATAAAGTCAGTCTTTGTTTCCCAAAGGCACTCTTGGTATTAGCTTCCTAAATGTGAGTTCTGACCAGATCAGAAATCTATGGTCAAAAATACCAAGCCCCTGAACTATCAAGCTTCTGCCATCATGACTGGATGGAGTTTTATATTTTGGGAGATAAGTTTCAGATATTAGAGAAACCCTGAAAAAAATTAATACTGTGATCATCTGATATAATAGCACACTCAGTATGCATAAGAATTCGGACATCTTGCTGCATTTGTGACCTCCTGTCTTCTTTGTGCTCCACATTGAAGGCAGTTTTCATGCCGCAACCAATTTTGCAGAAGTTACAAAGTTAATGATGTTTTTTCAGGTAATACATAAAGAAAAAAAACCCAATATGCACAGATGGTAAACCTACCATTTAAATTAAAAGATTGTCCTTTATTATCCAAAGTTTAAATTAAGGCAATAATGCCCAAAGGAATTGTACAGATTTAATAAGCTCCCCCACTGTTTCACTGGCACAGCAATTACATAGTGGGGGGTCACAGATACAAAACAGAGAGATTCTTTTATTGGATAAAAGATTAAATATCTGCTGGTGATCGTTTAGCAGGCAATCAACTGCTGACCCCAGCCATTCTTACCTGAAATAAAAGAAAAAAGATCAAAAGTTAGACTATAAGCAGGCCATGTTCTTCCTCCCCATAATTGCACTGGGCTATACTAACCTCTGCCCCTCTCTCTCCCACTTACCTGCCACACGTTAATGGGAAATTGATGTTTGGGAGGATGGATGTTCCCTGGCTTGTACGCCAGTATAACCAGGTTGCTGATCTTCTACAAAGCTCTGCCTTCCCTGTACCCTGCCCCTTTCCTCTTGGGTTGATAGCCACTATTCCCCAATAAGGGTATGTGGAGAATATCCCCGCCTCTCTCAAGTCCTTAACTCACAGCATCTAGATTTCCTTCTACAATGGTCTGGCCTCTGTGTAACTACACTGATTAATCAACCAAGGATCACTTCAGTTAACCAATTTATGTTTCTTCCCATTCAGCTCTCAAGCCTCCTTGTCTTGCCCTTTATAATTGCCCCTTTTTGGGAGCTGGGGATAGTTTCACTCTTAACTGTAAATTAAATCTTTGGGGGAGGGAGGATTCCCCATTTACACCTTGGTATCCTTCTCCTGTCTGGAGGAATTAAATCAAAGAGAGAGCTTTTTATCCTTGGCCCTCAATTTCCTTTATAAACCATAATTAAAGGAGAATCCCTCTGATTTCTTCTCCCTTTTCCAGGGCATGCTTTGCCACCATCTTCTGGTCTCTGCTCAGTTTTCTCTTCACCATCAGGATGTGTATGACCCTTCCCTTTCTTCTGGCTCCCTCAATTTCCTTCCAGGTTCCTGCTCCTGCCAGCAGACCATCTCCCTTTCTCTCACTTTCTCTCTTTCTTCTCATCTGGTCACCAGCCGTTCACCATGGGTGTATCCCACAGTGGGTCCCTGCTCAAGGCTTCAGTGGGGATGACCCACACTGTCCCCTTCCCATTCGTGTTTACTTATCTTTCAGGGAAAGTGGGGTTGCTCCTTGCTCATGGCTTATCCTGATCCTGGTGCCTCATGAGGGTCTGGCATGCAGAAGCTTCTTCTGGGATTTTCCCCTCTGGCAGTCTTCTGTGAGGGATTGTTGAACACTGAACTGTCCTCTTTTTAAACTGCCTGCTTTCCTCCTAGGGCCAATTGATGCCAGTTCCCTTGAGCATGTGTCCTCATACACTTGGGCCTGCCAGCACCTCTGCTTTCCTCCAGTACCTTCATTCCCCTTGCACATGGGATGTGCTGTTTGTCCAGACCCAGACTGGTAAGTTCCCGGTTAGTATGGCAAATCCCACAGCAGCATACCAGGGGCTGGGAGCTTGTCCCTGCTACATAGACAGTAGCATTAAATTATGAAACATACAACAGTGGATATTGCTTTGTTCAGAGGCTAATTTATTTCTATATAAAAACCTTGACTAGCTAAAAGAGAAATATTGTGGGAAATATTTCAATATTTCAAAGGGAATTCAGACTTCTTTATCAAAGGCTGGGCTGACTCTGCCTAGTCTTTTCCTTCCTCTTTAGGTCAATTTTTACCTGTAATGACAGGGATCCCACACCCCTGCACAGCATGGAATCCCGCTCTTAAGTCTCTCCTGTGTGCCACATGCTCAACTGGGAAACTTTCCTCCCACCCCTCACCCCATTCTGGTGATGCCTTTTAAATATCCCCAAAGACACTGAACTAGATGTACCTGAGGAAGAACATATATAAAGGAAGTGGGGGAATAAGAAGGTCTCAAATAGCAACTTCAGGGTTCAAGGCATTTAGTACATACCATGCTTCAGGTAAAATCAAAGCCGGAGCTCAGTACAGCAAATGAATTCTACTGAGTTCCAGTTGACTCAAAAGCATATGAGATCCCAGGTTTACACCCACAAAAGAGTGGCTACCATTTAGGTTGATAACGGATCTGGTTTTAACAGTTGAAACTACGGGATATTTTGTGCTTAACAAGCAAAAAACTAGTATATACTTTATAAAAGTTTCATTCATTTCAATCTTGTCAAAATGATTGAGGAAACTTGGACAGTCCTTTCTTCCACTCTCTGGTTTGAGCTAATATGTTACTTGCTTCCACCTCTCCATAGTAAATACTACTTTCTTTTAAATGGTGTGCAACCTCATAACAAATGTCTAGGTCTACCTGCTGGCTGTATTCGAAACAATTTAGCTGGTTATTGTCCAAAATAAAAATATGTTCATTCTCTCTGGTCTGTATCTCCTGTTGCACAAAATGAGACTTTGCCCATATTGAAACCTAGGAAGGAATTAACCAGATTACAACACAGAATTCAAAGACAAGTAGTATTCGCTCACCCAAGCAATGAAGTGGAGCACCAAATTTTTCATGTGACCACAAGGCAATTCAGTTAAGATAGCTGCCTTCTATGATAGACAAAGATGTAAATGTCTCCAGAGTCCCATATTAAAGCTAAAAACAAACCAGATAAATTGGAGAGGCACTGATGAAATGGATTTAAAACAGCAGCAAGGTGACTTACAGTGTTACAACTCAAAATCTGATTAATTCATACCAAGGATGTTACATTGTGTTTCTTTTTAAAAATCTATGTGAAGAACAATAGACTTTAAACAAGTTCATCTAATTGGCAGTAGTGTGTTACAATCTAATTCCTTTATGTTTTTCAAGATTTTATAAGAAATATGAAGCTCTGAAATTAAAATTCACCAGGGATGATAATCTGACTTACTTGATAATCATGTAGTCCACAGTTTAATAAAGATTAAGCTGCTTTACAAAATTTGTACCAATGTTTTCATAAGGAAATCATCATTATGAATTAATTTTAGAAATATGCCTCCAGATAGAGAGAAGTTGTGCAGGAAGCCTGATATAAATAATGAAAATGAGAAACAGGTGATAGCTGCCTGAAAGAAACAAAGAACAATCTCCATTATCTAATGCTTAGATGCTTAACATTATTCTTTTGCTTTTCACATTATTCAGCTGCCTTCTTTTCTAATACATGCAAGAGAAAACATGAAGTAGAAATCTATGTAGATAGTTTCTGGTTACTGTCAGCACAATATTTCTCTTTCACCATCTTAGATAGTCAAGGTTTTTATATACAGTATTCAGTAGTGGAATGCTCCTTGATTCAAGAAGATTCATATAAGGAAGCATTACTTATTGTTAAGGTATTTAATATTTACATATAGAAAAATAATAGATAGGTCTATTGTGAACACAAGCATTTAATTCACTTGACTCCATAAATTGCAAGAATATCGTTTAAGAAGGGTTGTTTCACTCATCCGCATCCTAAGAGTAAATTTTATGGTTTTAATGTTTGTTCTAGATTCACCTGTTGTTTTCCAAATGAGATTTTGAAAACAACAACACCATAGACCTGCAGGCAACATATTCAGGAGTCTTTGAATTCATGCTTTCATGCATTGCCAAGACTCAGAGGTCAATCGCTTTCACTTATCATGAACAGAAATTATCCAACTTTGCTAGCCATTCCTTGTCCTCTACTTACAGACACTTGTTTCCATGTTGAATGGTTAGGAATCCAAACAATTAAAATATTATAGGTGGAGATGATGGCAACCCCTATAACTAAGATTCCCCCAGTCCATTTCTCACATGCTTGCGCATGCGTGCAC
>NW_017728920.1:10757971-10760425 GCF_001723895.1 Crocodylus porosus | reverse complement strand
AGCTGGGGGCAAGTGGGGTCTGCAGAGGGAGGTTGATGGAGATGAGGAATGTTTGGTGGAATTGAGGGGGGCAGGCAGGGTCTGCAGGAGGCTTGGGGTGTCCAGAAGAGTTTGGTGGGATCAGGGGGAATAGGGGGGTCAGCAGGGGAACTTGGGATTGGGGAGCTCTCTCCCTTCCCCAGAATGAGGGCCTATTTTAGCCCTCTAATACCGCCAATCCCCTAACAAACAACCCCCTGCCACAATGAACCTATTGCCCTTTCCCCCCATCCCAACTTACTTCCTTGACCCCAGGCACCAGGAGTGGCTTGCAGGATGAGGGGTTAGTGGGCTCAGGGGGGCTGGATGTCTGTTTGGGTGTGAGGGCTGTCCATTTTGGGGTGGGGAAGCTAAAAAATAGCCCAGTGTGTAGGAAAAGTGCAGCCCCAGTATTGGTGCCAGTGACTAGGCTTTCCCAGCCCCAGGGCTACACGGGGAACTGTACAGAAGTTCAGTTAGATAAGTCTTGCCAGACACAATCTAAAGTTAGACTGCTTCTGTGGTACAGTTAACTTAGATTGGGTCATCCATTTTTAGACTGATCTAACCTTCCTGAACTTCTACACAGTTCACACTTAGATCAACCTAACTAGCAGTTGAAGTGTAAGGTCCACACCTAAACAAACTAAGTTACATTGGCTGGTCATCTGTACCTAGCTGCAGTTGCTCAGGACAAATCCTGGGTGGTCTGGATTTCTGCTGCTTAAGACGCAAGGTTAACCCCTATTTGGTAGCAAACAGAGATGATCATCTACGCAATAACCACTACTACAGTTTAAAACGGACCTATACTCTTGCAACAACAATTCTGCCTATCATTCATACCTCTGATCTGCTGGAAATGCAAAGGAAACAACAGATTTGAGGGTAGCAATGGAGTGACTGAATAAGGAGGCAGCATAACAGCAGGTTGCATTTGCTTAGTTTGTGCTATCAGGTATAGGAAAGACTTTCTACTAATTGTGTCCTGCATGCTTTCACCTGCCCTCTTAGCATGATTCAGTTAAATTAATTGCTGCTTTTGCTTCAATTATTCTGGTAGGTAAGGAAAGCAAAAACATAAAAAACACAAATTATAACAGCTGGTGTGTAATTTTAAACCTGATGAAACAAGTCTTTACATAAAAGGAAGCAGACAAAAGCATGTATTTTTCTATCTTAGTGATGTGCAAATTGATGAAAAGGACATTCCTTATACATTGTGTCCATAGTCTATTAACTTTTGATTGTGACATTGATTGCACTTTTGTATGATCTTTTCTGTTTCTCTGGTAGTTACCCTTTTCATTGCTTTATGATGTTATTCAGTAGATTGGTATCCTGATTAATTTTTCCATCTGATGTTTACAGCAAAATAATTCTGGTAAACATTTACCATGCTCGTTGTGAAGTGTTGACTTGATATTGCAGTTATTACCCAAGCAGCACATCCAGTGACTAAGGACTCTGGAAATGCAGGAGAAGCACCAAATCATAAACAGCAGCATATATTCAAAACCCCTTAATAGTTTACCCTCAGAGTCAGCTGTGAGATACTAGCCAGAAACTTTAACTTGCATGTTGGAAAAAAAAAGCCCAATATACTTAATTTTTCAAGCAATGTCTCCACAGCTACACAACCTGTTCCAGTCACCTCTAAAGTATCTACCAAAAAACTTTGAGTTAAAAAGTTCCATGTTTCCTTTGCAATAGATAATAGAAGTACTGATGTTTACAGCTCAGAAAGCTGAAATTCTTCCACAGGTGGTTCTAAGTGTTTATTACTGTAAGCTCACTTATAAGTGTGCTGACTCCAGATAATCTTTCATTACCCTACAAGTATTCATGACCCTCTTTTCTTTGGAAAGTTATTCGTCTTCCACTAGATCAAGCTACCCTTTCTTCTGTGTTTTGCTTGTCTGCTGCCTCTGAGAACTTCTCTCTTCTCCAATTCCACACCCCTGCAAACTAGTTTTAATCTTTCCCTGTACCTGTTTTTTGCTTAGACTTGAAGAAGAAAGTCTTGCATTTGAAGCTTGCTTAAGTCTACCCCAGCCTTGCAGCTGGTCCAATAAAAGATATAATTCACAAGAATCCTTACCTTTCAGGAATGAAGGAAATTTACACACACACACACACACACACACACACACACTTATAATCAAGGTCCTACATTAAATATATTTGGAGCTATTTATATTATACATTTTTTTTATAAAGTCTCTGAAATAAATGTACTATCTAAAGTAGTACAATGTCAAAAAATGTAACAAATACCACCACTGCTACTGGAATGTTATATCCATTTTATATTTCATAGATTTCATAGATTTCATAGACATTAGGGCTAGAAGGGACCTCGGGAGATCATCGAGTCCAGCCCCATGCCCAAAGGGCAGGAAGTCAGCTGGGGTCATAGGATCCCAGTAAGATAAG
>NW_017728920.1:10744020-10757960 GCF_001723895.1 Crocodylus porosus | reverse complement strand
AGACTCCCACCGTTGTGTCCCCTGTGCCGAATTCCCCACGAATTTTTACCCAGAGGGTCTCTAGCTGTCCATGCCGGTTGCCAACATCATATTATGTTTGTTTAACTTGCGATAAGGAAGTTAGTCATGCTATCTTTGTCTACAGTCTTAGCTTCTTAGAGATTAAGTTTTCACGGGGTCTCTAGCATGCCAAATCCTGTCAGAGCCACCAGAACTGGTGTTGCTATTGATTTTCTACATACACTGAGGCTTTCTACCACCAACAGACCAACCAGCAAGAAGTGAGAACTGGAAAATGATTTCATGTTTAGTCAAAGTAAAGGGATTTGAGCCAAATCACAGAGTTAATGATCACTGATGATGGTGGCTTAGAAGTTAAAATGAGCCACCTTGATAACATGATGGTTTCGCAAAATCTATTTTTGTGTTCTGAACTCTGAATCATATTCATGTGACATAAATCATTCCTGTCTGAATTGCTTCTCACTCAATTATTCATTTCACAGAAGCAAGTATTTGCAGGACATACTGTAGCCAGAATATGCACTTCATCATCCAAGGCTTGAACATATATAATATTTACCCCAGTAACTTACACCACTTTTATGCACCAATGTAAGTTAGATTGGGAAATAGGAAAAAAATCAGGCCAACAGAGCTGCTATTACAGTCTTTATCCCCAAGCCTAAGTACAGACCATCAAAAAACCCGAGGCTGAATCGATTCAGTCTTCGCAAGTTAGTCTATGTAGACTGAATGGATAAGCAAGTGAAAAGACATTCATTTTGATTCCAGAAATGCCTGCAGTGGATCAGGCCCGAAGCTGAGGGGTGCTAGAGCATGCATTCCTGCTTAGCTGGAGCAGACAGCTTGGACCAAGGTTTCTAGTCCACTCACCCTGCAAGGAGGGATGTTGGGGGGTTCCATTCACCTATACCGGGTTGTAAGTAACTTCTGTCCCTAGCCCTAATGTTACAAAATGTGGTAATAGCCTTGTGGGTATAGCCAATGGCTAGTCCAGGATAGCTTTGCAGCCAAGGCACTTCAGGTACTTCTGCTCCAAAGGAACAGAGTATCATAGTCTGGATGCTCTCAAGCCTACTTTGCCCAAGTATACATTCAAAAGCCAGAAATTGACCTGCCAGGCTGTTCTGGGATCATCCAGATTTAAACATCATTAACATAATGCAGACATGTATTTACCCCATTAAAATTTTACCCTGATTTTTCTCCAGAGTGATTCTAAACCAGATTTAAATCAATCACACTAATATAGGCCTGTATGTCATGTCCACTCCTTGTTTATCCCATTATAAATGTGTACGAATCATGAGAAAAACCAAACTAGAGAGTTAGTGAACAGCAATACAAAAATCAAAGTAACCCAGGAAAGGGCGCTGAAACCCTTCCAAATAACTGAAAATGTCCCAATGCAATTACACATGTCAAGATGTACAACTTGTTTTCACACTCTGTTACCTTATCATTTGCATAGGTTAATGCTGCCTATAGTCACTCTTAAGAGACCAGCTGCATGTGCAAATATTCAGTCTATGCATGCAGTTACATTAATTTGTGTTCATTTAGTCATGGGCATAGAGGCACATTTTGCATCTGTACCAATTTGAAAAACTTGTACTTTCTTTGGATTTAGTTATTCAATCAAGAAAAGACAAGGGAACACCCCCTCATGCATACACACAATAAGAAAATGCTAGAGCTGAATGAAAACCCAAATTTTTAAGCAAGACAAAGTATGATCATGTAAAGACAAGATTTGCAATGCACCAGCAGTATAATTTGCAGAGTCCCAGAACAATAAAGCTAAAGAGTAACAAATGTGTAGTGAAGTGATGTAAAAGAATTACAAATGAACATTTTAAGAGAACACTAAACTAATAAGGATAGTTAAGTGAACATAATCAAAATGGTAACAGATAACTGAATAAATGATGGTATTAACACAGTCTGTTTAGCTAAAGAACAAAACAAAAAGCAAAAGCACATTTAAAGTAAAATGGTCCTTGTCTTCTGTTACATTTCACTTTATGGCTTTTGCCTGTCAAAGCTCATGCCTCTCCAAACCAGTTAGTGTCTAAGGTGCTACCCTGCCCTACCTTTCCAACTGGCACAGCTTACCACCTGTGATCTCACTATCTGTGTAACCATTGGAGATGGTGGAAGCAAACCCTGTGAATGAAGACAATAAAAGAGAGACAAGTGTTTCTTAGGGTGATATCTTTTATTGAACCAACTGCATAGTAGGGATACAGTTAGAAAAGCTTTTGAAAGCAAGGCATTCTTTATTGAGTCTGAGCAATAAAAGGTAGCACAGCATAGTAAAAAGAGCTGTAAGAGAGAGGAGAAAAATTCCCAGGGGCAGCAGAAAAACAATTAGAATTGTTTTGGATTGTTTAGAATTCAAGAAACCCAATATCAGTATTAGGTCCTTAGTTCTTAGGTCAGTCAGCTTATTAATTCTTGTTTCCAAGTTACCAAGGGCCCCTCAAGCCCCTAGAACAGCTACCTAGCTTTTCCTACTGACAGAAAGGCACCCCTGGGAATCTCAGTTCACTTCAGGCCCCAGGAGAGTATTTTGCCCCTTGTCCTGTGTATTGATGGTTCAGGATAAGGGAATGATGTGTGTTTCGTCAAAGGAAGCAGATGAGCAGCACAACTCATCTGCTTCATTCAGTGGTGTTGATTTCTAGCATCAGAATGAGAAAGTTCTTCCTAATATCCAGCCTAAGACCATTAGTCCTTAGACTGTTCTCTGTGGCCACAGGGGGCAGGGCATCTCAAGTAGGCCTGTGCAAATAGGGAACTATTCAATTAGGGTTCAGATTCAGCCAATTCAGATGACAGTGATTCGATTCAAAGCTCTGGATCGGTTTTTTGCTTTGATTCAGCCATAGGTTATAATGGGGAATCAATAAAATACCTATAACTTTTGTTGTTTTTCATTCAACATGGATGAAGCTTTCAGAGATGATAGCCTATGCTGAGAGCATGAAGTTTACTAAGTTTCAAGGAGACAGGTTCAGGGGTTCAGGAGAAACAGCACCCTACATTCTTGAAAGCAAAACTCATGTCATGTGTATGTGTTACACCACAGTGGGGTAAAAACTGCAGGGACAGTAGACCCTGCAGGGGCTATAAAGTCTGCCAAGTGTCAAGGAGATAGGTGAAGGGGTTTAGGGGAAAATACACCCCAAATTCTTGAAGGCAAAACTTATGTCACATGTATGTGTTATGCCACAGTCAGATGAAAACTGCAAAAACGGTGGCCCCTAGTCAGGCCACAAAGTTTGCCAAGTTTCAAGGAGATATGTGCAGGGGTTTGGGAGAAACTGCACCTCAAGCTGCTGACAGACAAAACCCATGACATAGATGACCCCGTGTGTGTTAAGGAGCAGCCAAGTGAAAACTGCAGGAATAGTAGCCCCTGTGAAGGCCACAAAGCCTGCCAAGTTTCAAGGAGCTAGGTGCAGGGGTTTGGAGGAAACTACACCTCAAGCTGCGAACAAGCAAAACTCATGACATGGGTGACAGTGTGTGTTAAGGCGCAGCCAGGTGAAAACTGCAGGCCTGCTAGCCCCTGCGGAGGCCACAAAGCCTGCCAGCTGTCAAGGAGATAGGTGCAATGGTTCTGGGGCCCAGCTGCTGATAAGCAAAACTAATGGCATAGGTGCTTGTGCAATTGACTGTCTCCGTCTTGGGGCAGTTGATTGTCTGTATTGATTATTTCCTCTCCTTAGTCTGTGGTTTTGTAGGTGTTAATCCTTGCTTGTTAACTCATTACATTAGCTAGTTACTATGTGTTAAGCTGGTCCCTGAGTGAATCATGATTGATCGGTAACACAGTAGTTTAGCAGGGTGCCTGCAGTAGTACCCCCCTCCCCCTCCCCTCTGCCCCTGTGCCCCAAGCCAGTCAGTTGCACAAGCACCCATGTCACAAGTTTTGCCTGTCAGCAGCTAGAGGTGCAGGGCCCCAGAACCCCCCTGCACCTATGTCCTTGACAGCTGGCAGGTTTTGTGGCCTCAGCAGGGGCTAGCAGGCCTGCAGCTTTCACCCAGCTGCGCCTAAACACACAGTCACCCACGTCACAAGTTTTACTTGTCCACAACTTGAAGTGTAGTTTCCCCCAAACCCCTGCACCTATCTCCTTGAAACTTGGCAGGCTTTGTGGCCTCATTAGGGGCCACCATCCTTGCAGTTTTCACCCCACTGCGGCTTAACTCAGGCATGTGACATGAGTTTTGCTTTCAGAACTTTGGGGTGCAGTTTCCCATAAACCCCTGCACCTATCACCTTGAACCTTTGTTTGCATCATGTGACCATCAGAAGCTACCATCCTTGCAAGTTTCATCTGAATAAGCCAAAAGACAACAAAGGTATAGATATTTCATTGATTCCCCATTATACCCTATGGCTGAATCTCCGAATGTTTTCCGAATCAATTCAGAAGCTCCGAATTGATTTGGAAAGCCTAAAGCTTCCCACAATTCAATTTGGATTCATAGATTTGGCCTATAAATCATCCAAATCATCTCTGAATCCAAATCATGATCTGAAGCTTTGCACAGCCCTAATCTCTAGCCCCTTCACAATGACCCTTCAAGTATTTGAAGACAGGCAAATCCCCCTCAGTCTTTTCTTCTCCAGACTAAATAAATCTAGGTCTTTAAACCTTTCATAAGGCATGTTTCCCAGACCTCTAAAAATTATTGTTGCTCTCTGCTAGAGTCCTTCCAGTTTGTCCACTTTTCTTTTCAAGCAGTGCCCGAAACTAGGCACAGTACTTCAAGTGAGGCCTTACTAATGCTGAACACAGCAGAAGAATCATTTCCATTACTTTCCAGGGAAATACTCTTATTAAAACAGCCCCATATGGTATTGGCCTTTTTGCCAGAAGAGCACACTGTTAGTTCATATTCAGAACTTGTATTTGCCCTTACTGTATTTCATTTTATTTATTTTAGGCTACTTCTCATGTTTATCAAGGTAATTCAGAATCTAAATGCCACCTTCCAGAATGTCTGCAAAATGTGTAAATTATGCACATATGCTCTGTCACACTGCTTACTTACTGTTATTTGATTTCTGGGAAAATACAACTCTACAACACTAACTTGAGGCATTGTGTTGGCTTCAGCACACTTCTGATTGGAACCAAACATCACAACTAGACACAGAAGTAGCTACTGGGCCAGTCTAAAAGTTTCTCTCTTGCCTACTACTTTGTCCCTCTCGAACTGGTACTTCCCATTTAACTGAAAGTTATTTCTGCTGAACAAATTTAGAAAATACTTACTTCTAACTGGATCCCTTTTCTAAGAATTCTGTAGAACATAAAAATTAATGAGCTTTTTCTGCCGAGGAGACTCCATACAGAAGTAAATATTTATCCTCTTAATTCTTTAGATGAAGATACCGTAGAAATAGTGCTGCTCCCCAGTTGGATCATAGATGTCTTGAACTGTTTTGTCAAAGTCATAGAAGTTGGAGTGTTTGTTCAATATCTCCATCAAAAGAAGGAAGAAAAAAAAAGTTGTCATGGTTCTGGAGTTCAAGGCTTAAAAAACCTTGTCTATTTATGGTGACATTCCTTCCCCTCAACATCTGAAGTGTTGGGGACAGCAAAGCCCGTAGTCCCTGAAAGTCTTTCCTACATATTGAAGGCTACCTTTTTCCTTCCATTCTGGATATTGCTTGTTCACAAACCAGGACTCTCACTGACATTTTGCACACCTGAGGCTTAGAAATTAGGAATTTTAGGGAGTTTGGAGGAATGGAGCTGAAGGAGTACCAGGCACTTACCTCACTGCATAAAGGTTACTGCTGCCACAGCATGGGCTTCTGCAGCCATGGCACAGGTTCCTGGAGAGGGCCCCATTCCACTGCACCCTCTAAAATCTGCATCCAGGCTGGTGTTCTGTTCACCCACTTCTCATCATACTACTGCTGATGCTAGTCAGTTAAAATTACAGAAATCATCCATGACTCCTCCAGCAAAGAAAGGAGTCTGGCTCTCCTGTTGGGAAGAGCCAATACAAGCCAAAGTTTTGAGCAACAAAGTGGACAGTCTCTTTATTAAAGACATTTACTGGGGCAAAAGGCACACAGCTAGAGGTTCTCTGCCCACCTTCAAAGGGGTTGAGCAGTCCTTCTGGCTTCAGTCAAACTTTCCCAACCATGAGCACATTAAAAAGGTATTCAGCGGGTGCATCTACACATTCATTAATGTCCTGTAGTTACTGCACATTAAGTTTAAATCAATGTGCAATAACTTGCGTTACTACACAGTAAGCTAATACTACTGGACAGTAGCATATTAGCATGGTTTTTGCCCGGCATGCTACTGTGCAGTATTATTAGGCTACTGCACAGTTAATGTCTTGTGTAAACATTTCCAGATATTACCTTTTTCAGTCTTACCTGACCTGAGCTTACAAAAATTCTCTCCTGATCTCTCACTCCAGATTGTCCCAAGCAGCTGACAACCTACTTGTCCATTCCCCCTTATGTTGTTATGTTTATCTTGAAGGGGTTATGTTATGTTGTTATGTTTATCTTGTTCCTCTTGACACCTACTTGGCTTAGCTACGTCCCATTTGTTGAAGCCACCTTTGTAAAGGAACTTGTCCTTTGGTCAGTAAGAAGCCAGGGTGATATATATCTTAAAGACTAAATCAGAGATGTGTAGCATAAGATCTCATAAGCAAAGAGCTTACTTTATTAGAAGCTGTGTAGACACTGCAAGAAGAAGAGTTTACATCTCTGATTTAGTCACTCTATAAGGTACTTTGCCTACTGTCTGACTTCAGACTAACATGGCTAACTACATCTTTCTGTCATGTAGCCAGCAATTCTGGCTTCCTCATCTCTCTAACCCATTCTTCCCCCATATATAATTTAACTAGGGGGAGAACTGAGGCATACAATATTGCTACAATGTGAACACTGTTAAAAATAAGTTTATAATTACAATTCAGTTTATAATTACAAATATGCAGGGATATATCCACCTATCCAGCAGACAAGAGAACATTTGAAGCCAAGTAAATCTCAGACAATGCAACTCCTAATTACAAGGATTTAGTCAGCTTTAGGGTTCCAAATACATCACTGCTACAGTCCCTAATCACAGAGTTCAAATACATAAAAGGTTTATCTGAATACAGTATGTCTGTAGATCTCCCAGATACACCAAATAGGGTTCCAAAATAAATGCATTTCAAACTGCGTACTATTTAGAACTATTCTAGGCACATCTTTCTAAGCCAGAGTGCAGCTAGTCTGCTATTCTTTGAGAGCAAAGGATTTTCCCTGAATAGCATACATTTTAGAGACCTGTTTCTTAATGAATCACCCCAGTTCTTCTGTCCTACAGGATTTATAGTTTATAAGGTCACTTCAGGGTATTTTGCCTCATTTTCTAGCTAAATTAATTTCTCTTCTACTTACAGGATAGGACTATGTACATATTATACAACATGGGTTAAACAAGAGCATGGTTCTATTGTGAAGGCAAGGCCCCTATCTTCTTTTTTTGTAAATTACTGAGAATAAACAGCATTCTAGATTCTCCACCCTCACAGGAAGTTATTACTTAATGAAAGGTAAAATACAGTAGTAAAAACCAGAGTTCTAAACAAAATTAAGCAAAAGAGCTAAAGGGAATGTTATTTTCATGTGTTTTATTTAAATAGAGTTGTTTGCATTTTCAGTCTGTCCCTATAGGGGCTGGTCCCTATGGAGCATTGCTGCTTGAATGCACCAAAGTAACTGCTTCCAGCACCAGGATTCTATATTTCAGAATGTCAATATTTAATGGTTTTGTGTATAGCTAAAGCCATGGGGAAGAATCAGATCACAAAAAAAGAAACGTGAGACTCAAAGGGATAACTTGTAATGATAGCAAAATAGCAAAAGAATATTCCAGCAAATCTTATAGAAGAAAGAGAAATGTTTATTCATCTGATAAAAAAATCAGATAAACCTAAGGTTTTAATTTCTCTATCATCAGAAAATCCTTTTAGAACTAAGGTCATGCCTCTTTACTTTATAAGCAATAAACTGTATACTAAATTGAAACAAAGCAGGTTTGATTTAAAAGACCTGCACTAACAAAAGCAAAATGATAAGGAAGTAGAAGCCTACATTCACTTTTCTAGACCTACGTAGACTTAACTAATACTGGGCACATCGACACATGCAAAGACTGTGGGATTAGTTTACTCTAAATTACTCTGGAGTAAACTGTCCCAGGCACACATCTCCTACTAGCAGTCTGTTACTGCTAGCTGTGGCCCTGCACCAGGTCCCTGCCACACCAGGGGCAGCTGGAGACTCTGGCCACAGCTGCCTGCAGCTAGCAGCCATCTTCAAAGGCAGTCCCATGCGCTGCTCCCTGGACAGCTGCTTTTCTGTAACCACAGCCTCTGCCCCCCTGCACCATGGCTGCTCTACTTCCCAGCCCTGGCAGTGACAACCAGGACCTTAGGCTCCTACTCACCACAGTGACTGCCATCTGGGCCAGGGCAGTCTAGGCCCTAGCACCTCCCCTGTGCACTGTGCCCACCTTACCAGGCTCACTGCACTGTCCCAGGCCCCCTGCCGCTATGCGGCTGCTCTGTCCTGACACCCAGACCCCAGTAGGGACACCAACAACAGACTCCTGGATGCCAGCACTGGGGCTGTCCATGTGCTTCTGGGCCTCCAGCCCTGCCACCTCTGGGCCCACCCAACCACCTGGGATGATGAGCAGTGGCTGGAGGCATTCCAGATGACCTGGGTCACCTTCCAGGACCTCCTGGAGCAGCTCTGTCAACACCTGGAGTGGCAGGCCACCACCATGCAGCCACCCATCCCCACGGACACCTGGCTGGCCATCATCCTGCTCAAGCTGGCCACATTCACCAGCCTCTGCTATGTCAGCCACTTTGGCATGGGGAAGGTCACCACTGGGAAGCTGTCATGGAGAGATTCTCATGCCACACCTGAGTTTCTCCCAGTGCATGGGGCCTTAGACAGGACCCACATCCCTATCACCTGCCTGCCCCACGGTGACCACCCTAACTACAGCCAGTGAGGCTTATGCTCCATCATGCTCCAGGTCATTGTCGACCACTGTGGTGCCTTCACAAACATGAGTGCCAGCTGGGCAGGCAATGCCCATGACGCCCACATCTTCCACAATTCTTTCCTGCCAGTCCTAGTGGACAACAGGTACTTTGCATCAGGGGGCTGGACCTCCAGCTGGGCACAGCGGTCCCACCCATTCTCATTGGGAACCCCACATACCCACTCTTCCTCTGGCTCATGAGGCCCTAAATCACCCAGCTGGACCCCTGCCAAGCACACTTCAGTTGGTGCCTGGGCCAGACCTGCATGCTTGGGGAGTCCACCTTTGGCCGCCTCAAGGGACACTGATGCACCCTCACTGCCTGACTGGAGGTTACCGAGGCCAACACCCCCGGGGTCATCATCACAGCCTGTCTACTGCATAACATCTGTGAGGCCCAGTGGGAATTGTTTCATGAGGCTTGAGCAGAAGAGGTGCAGCAGAAGGAGGGCTCCTGGCGCTGGAAGCACCAGCTGCAGTGGCAACAACAGCAACAGACCCCTCCCGCCAAGGCCCCAGGCAAGCCACACATTGGGTAATGGGGGCCAGGGTACCAGGTACAAGAGGCATTGGCCTGCACGCCCCACTGTAGCCCACCGAAACAGCTGCCCACAGACCCTAGACCCAGTGCACACCTCAGTACCACACTCACTGCAGACAGTTTTCTGAAAAGCAGTTTATTTCCTTCCACAGACACTGACCCCCCTCCCTCCTCCCTCCCACAACAAACCCCCTCCCCCCTCCCACAGAGCCCCTCTCCTCTCCCCACAGAGCCTCTACAAAACCCACCCCACCCACCACCAATAAAATACCCCGCACAGACTATTTACTGTGGTGTGTGCCTGTCCTTCCAGGGTGGGGATGGATATGGGATGGGGATGTCTAGGGGACAGAGCTCAGGGAGAGTTGCACAGCACCCAGGCCTCTGGCCACTAACCCACAGGTGCACAAACCACAGCAAGACCAGCAGGTGGGCTGCCCCCCTTCCCCCCCATGGGAAGCTCCTTCTCTGCAACTGCATGGAACCTGTGTGAGCAGCAGGGCTGGGCCCAGGTGAGGTGGCTGAGTGGCAGAGGACCTGGAGCAAGGGCTGGGGCAGTGCTCCTGATCAGTGGAGGCAATGCTGTACCTCTGCCCAGGCCCACAGGGTGGGGGTGGCTGCTGCTAGGATCAGAGGCAGGGCAGTGGGCAACATGAAGGTGGCCACCAGGGCCAGGTCAGTGTCCAGAACCCAGTGGTCCTCCTCCATGGCCACCATTACCCTGGCCACCAGAAAAGCCTGCCACTCCAGAGCTTCAGTGTGCCAGTCTTCTGGGGCAGGAACCTCTCCCAGAACTCCTGGTCTGCCCAGTCCCTGGCCTCCTTGCTCCACTCCCATGCGTTCTTGAGGATGACATCCTCCACCCAGCCAAGTCCATGAGCCCACCAGGTGCTCCTTGGTCACTATGACCAGATGGTCCATCAACCAGATGCATTCTGGGTCCTGTGCTACCAGAGCTGGCACATTCAGAAGGCTCCAGCCATTGCTGGCAATGACCTAGAGTCTGCAGCCCAAATACCAACTGGTGCTTTTCCCATGCGTGCAGCTGCAGGACATGCAGAGCCAGGGGAAAGAAGCTCTTTGTGAGAGTTTACAATATTTATGAGATTAGATTCTCTGTACAAGAGGGCTGTGCACTGCCTGGCTTCAGATTGGGGGTGCACAGGTTCCCAAGGACCATGGTAAGGCATCCAGGAAGGCCCTGGCCCAGGCAGCTGCTGGCAGAGCCCCCAATCCCCACTAGCTCCCAGGCTGGGACAGGCCTGGCTCCTGGCAGCACCTGCTACCACAGCTCCAGAGCCACTCCTTCCCACTTCTCCTCCTGCAGATCAGCCTGTCTCCTGTGCTGCTGCCAAGCCCATGGTGCCTGGACTTAGGGGACATGGGGCTCCCAGACAACTGGGGCACAGAGATTCCAGAGCCCCCACCCTTCCCACAGGGGGAAGAGGCACCATGTGACCAGCACCCCCACCCCCTCATGCCAAATCTGAGCCCCAAGCATACCCCTGCTGAGAGTATCCCAGGCACAGCACAAGGAGCTGTCTGTGTGGACTGCAGGATCCCCAACTCACTGTGGCCCTGCTGTTCCTGATGGGAACACCTGCCCAGTGCCCTGAGAACACCTTTGGACCTGGCACAGGATCCTGAACTTGGATGGTATGATAGAAAACCAACCCTGTCCCACAACTTCCTCCACCATCTGAAGGGCTACCTATGGCTGAGCTATACAATCCTGCCCCTCGTAGACGAGGATGACATCAATGCATTCCTCAACATGTGAGAGGCCTGTGCCCAACTAATTGTGGGGGAACAGGCTGTTCAATAAAGTTTTGCACTGTCTCCTGCCTCCCTGGTGGGGCAGGGTGTGTGGAAACCTGGAGCCAGAGGAGTGTGGACAGGCCAGGCAGGGCAGAGGGCAGAGACAGGGGCAGAGGGTCAAGGGCCAGGGCAAGGAGGGCCCTCCCTCCAATGTGGGGCTTACCCTGTGGGCAGGACTGGTATGCTCAGTGGCTCAAGTTAGTGCCCACTGGCAGTGAGGACATGTGGCTCCTGCTGGGGTAGAGGGGCATGGTGTCTGGCTGTCTGGGTAGGGGCCACCTCCAGGGAGTAAGCTGGAGCTTCTGGAGTGCCATGGCTGACCTGGACTCATAGACAGGGCTGAGCCCACAGAACTCGTGGGGCAGGCACTGGGCCAGGCTCCTGGAGATCCCTGCCCACAGCCTGATGACACTTGGGGTGGAAAGTGTGGTGGAATGGGTTCCTGGTGAGCCAAGGGCCCCCCATTCCAGTGATACATCACTGCCCCACATCACAGTGGAGGCTAAGTCAGGCCACCTGTGTTTGAATAGATAGCACAACTGCAGCCAGACTCCCAGGACCAAAGGGCAGGCTGCTGCTAAAGACTTGTGGACAGCCCCCAACCAGAGGTTGTGGTCAATGGCTGTGACCCACTGTGCCTGCAAGGCCTTGACCTTTATGTGGCACTGGCAAACCAACCAGTCATGCCCATACTCCCGCACGTAGCCTGACAGCCCCTCATAAATGTGCACATTAGAGTGCCTGCTCTGCACAAACTAGCTGAGGACCTCAGCCTCGCTCCACTGTGCCATGAGGTCTGCAGTCTCCTCCTGGGACCAGCTGGGGCCCTGGGAAGCAGTATGTGGTGTCAGGGAGGTTGTCAGTGTGGCTTCCACAACAGCTTACTAGGCCTCGACGTGGTGGTTCCAGTGCTGGCAGGCCTGGCTAGGTGCGTGCATGGCCAGGCATATGGGGGTGCACTGCCAGGCACCAGCTACATAGGCAGGCTGCTGTGGGTAGCCTGGGGCCAGCTGGAATGGGACCCAGTGGCCAGAAACTGACTGCAAAGCAGTTGACTGCAGCACCCTATGCAGCTGGACAGAACAGGCCCAGCAGCCAGGCAGCAAGGCAGTGCCTAGGAGTAGTGCTGAGGTGCAGACAGGCCGCAGTGGCTGCCCTAGGGCCTGTCCTGGGGGACACAGTGGCCATCAGTGGCTACAGGCTGCCTGCAAGTGCCCCAGGGTCCCAGCATCCCTGCAGGTTTTTAAGGGCCTGGAGCTGGGACAGGCATAGAGCCAACCCAGCCCTGGGGCAAGAGAGATTCTCAGCGCTTGGGTCCTGGGGCTAGCCTGAGTCTGGACTCCTAGTGGTGGATCCAGTCAGCATCTACACACGTGCTACTGCACAGTAAGTAATCACAAGTAAATTTGCCATTTGTATTTACAGGTAGCAAATTTACTCACAATTAAAACAAGTTACTGCACAGTATGCATCTGCATGTGTTGATGGTGACACTTTCTGCACAGTAATTTGCACTAATCTTGAGTAAAGCATCTCATGTAGATGCGTCCATTGTTAACTACATTTCTTAACCTCTCTTAACCCCTCTCTCAGAATTTCCCTTCTGCTTACTCTTCTCTTCAGGTCCTTCAGCTGCCAATAGTCACTGCAATAAGGGAAATTACAAATAATTTTCCATTGCAATTACCCTCCCACCCTTAAACTCAAACACACTCACTCTCTCTCTCAACCAAGATGTTCAGTTTTGTGGTTAAAATTTCTATTTGGTTTCTATCTTAAAATCATATTCTGAACATAATCTTTTAAAATCATTTGATGGTGAAAAAAATACATTACCCCACACAAAATAGGTAGCAGGGGAGGGAGGATAGAGGCAAAGTATGTGTACAAGAAAAATATCATATCCATCATATTCCAAAAATTACATTTTCTGTCACTGAAAACCTTACCTTTTCCATGAGCTATAGCATTAATTCAATACCACACAATTTAAACAAAACTAACAATTCTTTTCCACAAGTTTGTATCCCTCAGAGTGCTGTAGAAACAAGATCCCTCTGATTAAAGGTTGGTGCCTATAGCCAATGCAGGCTAACAAGCCACATCTGCCAAGAATGACTCAGCAGTAGGCCTATGCAAAGTGGCTAGTATTCCCTTTGGATTCATATTTGGCCAATTTGGGGAAGAGTGATTTGATTTGGTGATTCAAATCATTGTCCTGAATCAATTTGGCTGAATCTGATTCAGAGAATCAGCCAAATCTCCAAATCTTCCCCATCCCTCACCCACTGTCAATGGCTGCCCCACCCACTCTCCCATCCCTCCGTTCTTTAAAACAAACAAACAAAAAAGATCTGACTTACTAGCTGCTGCCAAGCGGGGGTAGGGGGCATAATCACTGCCCCCCGCCTCCCCACACCATGTGGGGGTCTCTGCCATGACCCCCAACCCCT
>NW_017728920.1:10663298-10743810 GCF_001723895.1 Crocodylus porosus | reverse complement strand
TCCCTCCCTCCCCCGCCCCGTACTTACCAGCACAGAGTCCATGTCCAGCTCCCTGATGCTGAGAGTGGGGACAGCCCGAATCATTGAAGCTCTCCAAATCTTTTCTGAATCAATTCAGAGATCTTCGAATCAAATCGGACCTTTTCACTGATCTCCTGATTCGATTCAGATTCAGAGATTCAGCCACCGAATCAGCTCAAATCTCCTCTGAATCAAATCAGCACCTGAAGCCCTACTCAGCAGACCACACCATTCCCCCTCCACAGTTCCTGTACCTAACAACAGCATTTTTCAGGATACCGTGTCACTCTGTTAGAGAATATTTAAGGGAATAGGTTTTTTTAAAATATAATTTTGAACTTGATATTTGATATATAGAAATCTGTTATGAGTAATACAGTATTTGGCAAGCATGAAAAATTAGACTGCAAAATAAAATGACTTGCAAAGACACAAGTCAAGAGAGGAGATAGAATGAAACTTGAAAATTGTGGCTTCCCTTGCTACCATGCCTTCTCAGACATAATTATTGGTATATGGTACCAAGAAAAGGAATGTGAAAGAGACCAGAAGCCTCATTCTCATCAGCTCAAACCTGAAAAAAGCTCAGACCAAGTCAAACATGAATAAACCTTGAAGTCCATATCATTATACTTTTTAAAGTTCTGCACAATTGAATTACTGAACTGAGTTTCTTCAGTTTGTTTTGCTCAATCCATTGAGATTTAAATTCAGGGAAAAAGAATTAGCAGACAAGAAGCCTCATTCTCATCGGCTTTAAAGCACTATTGTGCAACCCATATTTTTGCCCCATTACAGGGACCCCCAAGAGAGACTGTTCAAATTTCCTTTTGAGCTGCTGCCTCAGTCTAAAATACAAAGAGAAAGCAAAGCATCAGCTTCTCCCTTCCTCAGCTACTCCTGATTATACATACTGTATGTTCTGACAGGTTAGTAGGGGTGATCTTACACTGAGGGCATTCTTCAAAGGGTAGTTAAACCAGCTTTTATATTGTAACTGAGCCAGCCTTGCAGCTTAACAGCAGAGCTTAAAATTACAGCCTGTATACACTGTTCTGGTTCTTACTCTCTATAAAGATGTACAACACATTCCATTTTATATAACAGCATATTTACTGGCAAGTCAAGTCATTTATAAAGTTCATAAAAGGGAATGGATCTTAATGCATGGACATAAGGGATGAAATTATAGTTGTCAATTTTAATTCTGGATCTCCCAACTTGTAGGATGCCTGTAGACATGTGGGACATCTGCTCTGACATGCTGTAATTACAGCACATCAGATGTTGGGACCCAGAGGGCTTCAGGCCTGACCTTTGTGCTTAGCTCCAACTATATGCTTAGCTTGAATTATGGTTTAAAAATGCACCCAGTCAAAGGAGAAGATGAAAAAACTACTGTCCCTGGCTTAAAATGAATTGGAAATTTGGCTAACTAAATTGAATAAATATAGTCTGGGCAAAAGAGGAACAATCAGAGCAAAGCCTACCCCCACCTAAGAATAAAAAGATTAGCTCAGAATAAAAAATTCCAGTTAAAGGCAACCGTAATTGGCAAACATAACCAAGATTATTAATCAGGATTAGAAGGAAGGTTTAAGATAATTTTATGTATTAAGAAATGCAAGCTATATGGTATATAAAAGATAGGTGAGAAAGTGTACCCCTCAGAAAAACTCCTGAAGAAAGCCTGAAGAGATCCTGTCACTGATCCAAGATCCTATCTCAACATCAGACATGGGAATTGGAAGCCCCAGACAAGACTTCATGGCCTGATCAACCAGTGATGTTGTTTTCACAACATTATGGGGTGGTGAGCATCTGTTTTGACTAGCTACAAACTTAACATTTTTAAGTGCTAATGCTGGTTCCATTCTAATTAGCATTGTATCTGTTAGGGTTCAGTAAACTTGCTTTTACTTTAGGACAGCCATGTCTTGGTCTCCTTGCCTGACATAAGACCTGCTCTAGCATCATAGGGATGCCACACAGAGCAGACTTAAATTATAGAATATGCTGGAGCATGCTAATTAGCACTCCCCAGCAACCTCAGCATCGCATGTATTCAGCAACCCCTCACTTCACATTAAGAATTTTAGTTAAAGCTCTCCTGCCAGCATTTTGAAGCATGGGATGCTGAATACATGTGAAGCTGTGGGCGCTTTAATTAGAGCAGCTACTAAAAGCCACTCTAATTTACGTGACACCCCCCCCACCACCACCACCACCCTCTCCACCCCCAGAGCATGTGTAAAGACACCTTTAGTGTCTTAGCCATACTTTGTATAAACATCATGTTTTTTTCTGAAGGTCTGTATTTTTTAGATTACAGATGGGTAAAACTTTTGTGTTTATTAATGGATTTGCGAGAATATATAGTTTTGTTTGTTCTGAACTTATTTACAAGTTCAGATCAAATTTGCTAAATGAAGTCTCCTGGAGAAAAAAAATGGGGACCAGAATCATAAAGCTGCCAGGAAGAAGGAGGGATATTATATTTTATCTTGTACCTCATTGAAATATTCTCTTGCCTGAGTAGATTTCTATCACAGCATCCTAATTCCTATGTTCTACAGTATTCAAGGGAGGAAGGTGTAGTGATCAGTGGGCTCAGTAAAGATAGAGAACTAAACAGCAGATAAGCCTCTGTAATCCTTTCGTCTCTCTAACTAGCTACTGTCTAGCTACATGACCATCTTCCAATTACCAACTTCCCTAGTCTCCTTTGTTAAGGAGCATCTCTAAATCATAATTTCTATTAATACAGAGCAGGTGGTTCTATTTTTTTTTATGCTATTCCATTTTGTGTAATTAAACATTGACTGGAGCAGCAATTGCAGCACAGGTGTCCTACTAAATCATTTTCTTGCTTTTACTTTCCACGTATTTAAAAATCTCATTTAAAATTCTAAGAGGATGGACTGAAGGAACTCCATCCCCAGAATATTCCCTAGCTTACTGAGCACTTACCAGAGATATAGTAAGTGGATTTGAATTTTCTGGGCCCCAAAAGAGCTGGCTAACAAGAGGCCTGTGTGATATTATGAAGTGGGAATCCTTCCAGTTGGATTTGTTCCACTTTTCAGGAAATACTCAAATATTATGATAGATAAGAAAGAGCTATCTTTGATATCTGTATTCAGATTGCATCAAATATTGAGGTTATTTTGACTCTATGTTTTGGGACAATCTCTACTATGTTTCAGATAATATTAAAGCCAGAAGAAAAGAACTTCATTTTACACAAATTATGATGTGTAAAATAATCATTTTATTCATTATAATAATGAAATTATAAGGGAAAACAACTTTTAGTGACTGGGGGAAAGAGAAATATAGTATGGCTGCCTTACAACTTTATGGTGTCTTCATAAACATGATGCATTGCAGTCATAAAAGCAACTTATTATTATACAAGAAGGAAAGTTCCAACAATGCAAAATGGTCAATCATGTGCTCACTATGAAACCTTATTATAGATATAGAACAATACTACAACAGGAATTTAAATACATACAAGTCATTTTGAGAACTTCTATAAGATAGGGCACAGGTATCAATTTTTGTTATCATCAAATGGTAACATATCATAGCCTAGGAAGACATCTAACTGTTTTTACTGAATCATAATAAACTTTGCAAAACAGAATATCTGCTCTTTTATTTCTCCCCTCAAATATGTTTCAAGTCAAGAGCTGTTTAATGTTGAAAATGTTTAAAGAATCAAAGGAAAGAAAAAGACCTCTATGGATGTGTACATACATTCACCACACCTGGTTTATGATCATACAGTTTACTTTAGGCTGTGTGACCATAGAAAGGAAGCAGCATGTGCCCACCACTGCCATGAAGGGAAACACCCAGCCTCCACCCCTGCAGCCCAGGGACTGCTCCACCCTGCCAGCAGCTCACCCTTCCCTTCCTGCTGGAGCTGCAAGTCAGTCAGCAGGGTGTGTGCACAGCACATGGGTTTAATCCACCCTAAATTGAAATAGTGTTTTTTTGACCCCAGTATTCTTTCCTGCCATGGCAGGGGGTCGGACTAGATGATCTGCTCAGGTCCCTTCCAACCCTAGAAACTATGAAAACCCACCACTTCAATTTAGGGCCCCAGTTTTGTCTACACACGCCCTAAATTGCTGTGTTATAAAGCATCACAGTCTACATATGCAGCACTACTAAACCACAGAAAACCTAATTTTCACTGCTGTAAGATAATACTGTTGGGGACAGTACTATCTTATGGTGGTGAAAATAACTGCCTAAATGCATGTGTAAACACTGACCCAGGCATAAATTGTACCCAGTCAGCCCAGGCAGCAGGGGGCCAGATCCCTACCTGCTGTCTAGCCACATAGCTGCACCCTTCAGGCACTCTTGTGCCCCAATCATCCCTCTGCTGCCCAAAGATGTGACCCAGAGCTGACTCTCCAAGCCTGATGCAAGCCTGGGGCTGCTGTTTCTTGGCTCAAACTGCTGCTGCCCTGGGCACACATGTAGATGCTGCACCTGGGAGCTGTTAACTCTAGTGCAATACTAATTGATCATGTAGCACCCAGTAGTATTTCACTTTTTTACCTTGTAGAAACTGTTTTTGATCTCATACTGCCTCATAACATGAAGAGTCCATAAACATCAAAGACATATCCACTTTAAACTGTTACACCCCAAGTCTACATAGAACTGGTGCAACTTGAGCTTAAAATAGTAATAGACCTGAAATATAATTTGTATGAGCTTGCAAGATTAGTCTTCATGTCATAACAGGGCTGGAGCATGTCGGGGATCACCGAGCCGAATGAATGGGGCCCCAAGGTCACGGTGGGCCGGGGTGGTGATCGGAATGCGAACAGATGGGATTAGCAGCTGCCGCCCGTTGTTAGTCCCAGGGCTGGTCAACAGCTCATAGACGGGAGTAAATGAATGGAACAAAACTGTAACTCATCAGGAAGAATGAGGTTGTGACGCCAGTCCAATGGACAAATGGATGGTCGAAGGTAGAAGCCAAAGTAGAAAAGCCAGGTAAACAAGGAAGCCGAAGTCGAAGTTGTCGCAATAAGGATGATCTGGAACCGAAGTCAAGGTGAAAGCCATAAACAGTCCAGTAACGAAAGGAATCAGTCCGAGGAAACAAAGGAGTAGATCACTGTGTGAAGTTTGGAAGAACCGAGGGGATCGGATCCCAGCCTCTCAATCTGCCTCACAGTCCCTGCCTAGGCAGCCTCTGCTTGCAGATCGAGCACAGTCTCTCCAAGACTCTCACACCAATGAACACTACTACCTCCAAACACCAACACACTCCACCAACAACCCACCACCAAAAACCCACACCGAAGGAGGGGGTCTCCAGTCTTTTATCTGAATTTAGTGGCCAATCAGAACGCTCTCCGCAGAGAAATTTCTAGTCAGATTACCTCACGTCAGGTTCTGACTGAGCATGCTCTCAGTCAGAAGCTGACACAATCTGAGCATGGGAAAGTAGGTCAACAATGATTGACAGGTCTGCAGGTCACCCAGGGGGCAAGAGCTGGGTGAGCCTTTGAACTTTCCACTCACAGAGTCAAATGTGCATGTCAGTTTAACCTCTTCTGTGTTGTCAGCATACATTTAAGATTTTTCCATGACAGAGCACACTACCCTAGGGCTGTGCGAAGCATCTGTAGCCAGTTCATTTCAGAGGAGATTTGGCCTGATTTGGCAGCTGAATCTCCAAATCTGAAACAAATCAAGAGACCCATTAAAAGCTCCAAATCAAATCAAAGCCTCTGAATTGATTTTGAAAAGATTCAGAAAAGATCCGGAGATTCAGAAGGCAGACATGCAGGAAACACAAACTGAGAAGGAGCAGGACTGTGGGGGGGGAAAAGACTGCTCTGACATGGACATCTGTACCTGGCCAGTGACTGTGAACTTTCCCTGAGTTCCCTTCCAATCCCAGTGCTCTGGAGGAGTGACTTAGAAACAACATCACCCAGGCTGTGTGTGAACTCATCTGTGTGCCTTTTGTGAGCTGTCTGTCTCTCTATTGCAGCAGCAGCATCTGAAGTGCTCTGGCTTGGTAGGAAGTAGTCTCTTGCCACCAAGTTCTATCCAATCCTTTCCTATTTACCCTTGCCTACAATCCCTAATGTTATCCATTCCTTCAGCTTATTCTTCCCAAAAAAATCCTCTGATTTGTTCTTGTCAGCCAGTTCCCACCCCCCACCCGCAAAAGAAATCTGTGCTTTCCTGACAGTGTGTCATCACTGTGCAGGAAAGCACAACATATATTACACACAGATACACACACATTTTGCAGTGCACCAAACATCATGAAGCATGCTGGAAAGGCAGGTGCTAGGTCTTCTGGCGGGGCAGGGAGAGGCGGCAGAGGGAGAGTTGCAAGTGTCCCCCAAACCCCAACATAAGCACACCCTCTTTCCTGGCAGCGAAGAGTCTTCTGCTGCTAGTGGGAACAAGGAGGTGGGAGCTGTGTCTGTACCTGCAGCACCACCAGTAACACCAGTAACCACAACCAGCAGCAGCATGACATTCTCCACTCCAATTTCAGTTACCAGCATGAGCCTTCCAGTGCCAGAGGAGGAACTGGATCAGGAAGCAGGGGAGCTGAGTGCCATAACCAAGGAAATTCTGGGGAAGGGGAAAGAGGGGAGGAATCTGAGTTTGTGCTCCACAGTCCTCAAACTTCTCCTAGAGGGAGGTCTCCTTCTCCAGAAGGCACCTCAGAGGAAGTTGTGGGGGCAGGTGTCTCAGCTCCTCCTATTGTGCCTCAACCCAGAAGTGGGTGGGTAGTGTAGTGTGAGATTATTTTGAGGTGGCAGATGATCCCAGGTATGCTACCTGCCAGCACTGATGAAAGCAGATCAGCCCAGGCAAGGAAGTGAAACACTTCACCACCACAGCAATGCTGCTGCATCTCAGAAGCCAGCACCCCCTTGCCCTTGTTCTTCCTCAACCTGACACCAGTGTGAGTGTGCCCAAAAACAAAACACTTTTCACAGATGAGCTTATGAACTTCACTTCATAAACCTCCTCAATACAAAAACTCATGGACTCAATATAGACATTGGATTTGTGACACACTATAACCTGCCTAACATCTGACTCCCCAGGTACCTCTCCACTTTTACCTGCTACATCCCCCTTCCCCTCTCTTCCCACCCTGTCTCTGACCCTCTGAGGCCTCAATTTACATTTTCACTGACTGGCTTTCTTGCCTGCATTTCAGCCTCTGGCTTCTTTACTATACATTCCATCCAGGAAGAGCGCACACACCAACTGCAGACGCTTCCTCAACCTGACGAAGGGTTATTAAACCTGAAAGCTTGCCAAGATATATTTCTCCTACTAGTCAGTTGGCCTAATAAAAGATATCACATCTACTCAAAGAATCTTGCCTGCCTGTTTCTTAGACCAACATGGCTACAACCAGAAACCCAGTTAGCACACACAAGTGACATGAGTTTTGCTTTCAACAGTTTGAGATGCACTTTCACAGAAGCCCCTATGCCTATCTCCTTGAAACCTGTCAGGTTTTATGCCCTCAGAAGGGGCTACTATCCCTGCTGTTTTCATACAGATCTACAAAAAAACCCAAAGTTATAGGTATTTTTGTGATTCCCCATTATAGTCTATGGCCAAATCACTGAATTGACTGATTCAGTAGCCAAATCTCTGAATCCAGTTCAGCCGAATTGAATCAAAACAGTGACTCAAATCACCAAATCAAATCACTGTCCCTCCGTATCGGCCAAATCTGAATTTGGATTGAATACTTGCCATTTCACACAGGCCTACAATGCCCTGACACAATGCATTCTATAATATAGAAATGGCCTTAGTGTTGGATATGTAGTATAAAATGAACTTGGTTTTTAAAATGCCTCATAATCTGTCACATCTAATTTGTCTATAAATATTTTACACAAATAAATGGAACAGAACAACAACAAAATAGTATAAAGTATGCAAAATAGTTGATTCATGCTACTGTGGTATAAAATTGGTTAATTTTGCCTTTCATATAATATTTTTTATTTTAAAGGATATGGCTAAACCTCCAGGAAACGTATCATCATCAATTTTCTATTTACTATCTCTATTTATTACTAACCCTTTTAGATATTTTATTGAATTGGAATATGTGGATTTATCTTTTACAAATATTCTGTTAAAAATGAGAAGGGTAGTCTTTGTAAGACAGTTCACAGAAGAAGCAACATATCTTTTAATTAATGGGTATATTAGAAAGTAAAAGGATATTATCACTTAGCAAAATTCAAAACATACTTCTGCAGAGCAAAATATACCCTCTGAGTATTAGAGATAACTGCTTTCAAATATTTTTTTTCTAAGAGTGTTAGCATGACCTCTATTCTAAATTTCCTATGAAAATCTTTTCTGATATCCCACAGCACATATGGCAGAACAGTTTCATGTCTCCAGTGGTAATGTGCATAGTGTTGAGTTCTTAAACATGTCTATAGTTAGCAATAGCATTCATATGCTGGTAGTGAAGCACTAATGCATATTGCAGTTAAAGTATATTTTTATGTGCCTGAGGATGTCAAAAATATTTTGTCATGAAAATAAAACCTTTTAGTACTATCAAGGACTTGCTTCCATTTATAGGCAGAAAGGGGCTTGTTAGTTAACACTTAGGTATGTGGCTAGAAAACAGCATTTGAAAGAAAACCAGAAGGCCATTGGATGAACTTGCATTTTTTTGGAACTGCAACAATTAATTGCAAGAGGCATTATGGCTCTTTGTTTCTCTGGGGTACATCATGCATTTCTTAATTAAAAATCATCTTATATGAAATAAAGACATTCTAAGCTGTAGATATATTATCTTTTTGATACGTTTAATGAATGGGATACTATACTTAATTTGCCATGCTTTCTTAACAGCAATCAACCCTGTAAATATATAAGGCCTTTGTTTACAACTTCTTTATACCATGCTTAGCAAGGCAAAACAGTCATAAAATTAGTTTAACCATTTATGGCTGCTTTGCATTGCTCTAGTGACTCAAAACAGTTGTATATTACCAGTGTTTCAGGCCCTTATTTTAATGAGAAGTTACTCTGCTTTAGTTGTTAATGTAGACAACTGAGAAGTAAGAGTAACTTCTTATTATGACCTTTCATTTGGGTTAAAACCTCCAAACCAGGAACTGTAGCTCCTGGAGCTGGTGGAACCAGAAGAAACATGTCTAAGGAAATGAATGCATATACATTCAGAGCTATACGAAAATGGGAATATTCCAAAGGGCAACCACTGTAATATAGTCTAATTATTTTGTGTAAATAAGCCCAGGATAATACAACTGTAGCAAAACCACTCTACCGTTAACACCGGATGAAGAAAAGATAAAGGTGCATCAATTTTGCTACATTTGTATTGTTCTGGGTTTGTTTAGACATGACAATTAAAATTTAACAACTCAAGCCTTTTTAAAACAGCTCAAAATGTGCACGTGTCCATTCAGCCTGTGCAAAGCAGCCAGTATTTGCTTCGGATTTGGCCAATGCAGGGGACAGTGATTTGATTCAGTGATTTGAATCACTGTTCCAAATCGATTCAGCTGAATCTGATTCAGAGTTTCAACCACCACCAAATCAGCCAAATCTCTGGATCAAACAAGCCCCATCCCCTGCCCGCTCCCCCAGCCCCTTCATGGCTGCCCCACCCATCCCCAGTGTGCCGGCTCTTTAAAAAAAAAAAAAGCCCTACATTCACCAGCTGCTAGGTGGGGTTGATCCCCACTGCACCCACTGCCCTGCACTGCCACAAGCCCTCAGAAGCCTCAACAGCCACTTGAAGAGCCGGTGAATGCAGGGCTCTTTTTTTTTTAAAGATCTGGGTCTCTGGGGAGGGGCAGCCATTGATGGGACTAGGAGAACAGGCAGGGATGGGGGCTTGTGGCAGACTCCGTGCGCAGTGCAGGGCAGTGGGGGACAGCGGGGATTGCCCCCTCCACCTGGCAAGAGCTTGTGAATGTAGGGCCAGGCTGAGGCCAGGTGGGGCAGCCATTGACGGGGCTAAGAGAGTGGGCAGGTGTCGGGAGGTGCTCAGGGGGGCTGGGGAAGCAGGTAGGGAATGGGGCCTGGTGGGGATCCCCCCATGGTCCTCTCCCCCCTCCTCCAGACCCTTCCTCCCACCCCCTACTTACTGGCATGGAGTCTGGGTCCAGCTCCCTACGACAGCGAGCAGGGACTGCCTGAATCTCTAAAACTCTCCAAAGCTCTTTGAATCTTTTCTGAATCAATTTGGAGAGCTTTGACTTGATTCAGAGCTTTTTATTGGTCTCCTGATTTGATTTGGATTAAGAAATTTAGCTATCGAGTCAGTCTGAACCTCCTCCAAATCGAATCAGCACCTGGAGTTTCTCACAGCCCTAGCATCCATCCCCAGGCAACTAACAGGCCGGTGGGTTTAATCTGAGCACATTGTAACAGGACAGTGTTGTAGACAAAGCATAACTATTTTTGTCTTGTGACCTACCATCATTTAAAATGTATAGGTAGGGACATGTGAGAACAATAGCCAACCAAAGGTTAATTGCATTTTAGTGCACAACAGAAAAAGTGTAAGTTTTGGTAGTCCAGGGAGGAAAGTTAGCACAAGAGCTGCGGGAAATTGGTTATTTTCCTTTTGAAGATTTCTAAGTCAATATAATTATTTTTCATGTAATTTTACCCACTTTTGTAATAAATTTATGACAAAAGAGTATTTTTAGTAAAAAAAAATAAGGGAAAAATATACATTTCTACATGCTTTCAGTATAAAATCTGCATTTGTTAATAAAATCATAGAGGGAAAGTGTACTCCCAAGAATATACGTTCATTTAACAGTTTTTATTTCAAACAAAACAAAATTGCAACTGTGATCTAGTTACCCATTTATTTAGTAATATTACACTAAAAAATTGTGCTTACACATTCCTTTTATTAGTCAAAATACCTTCTTCCCCAATATTAAAAAGATCTGCAAAAAGTTCCCTGAACCTCAATATATTAGAAGACACAATTCTGTTGATTTATGAGAGGGAAGGGTTTTTTTAAAGGATTATGAAAATTTAAGTGGAACTTTTGCTTCATCTCCTTAGCACATCATGAATAAGAGGATTAAATTTGAAGAGAAAATGTATTTAAATATTTGTGTAAGCAGGTAAGGACCTTTTGCTGACCAGTTAGCTCTGCTATTAATTCCTCATGCAGTTCATTTTCCACCAAACAAAATTCAGCTGCTAACAAAATTAAACCTAAATATTTGTCCACTCCAGATAATAGGAAAACAGATGCGTCTACTTGTCCTCCTTCCCCAGCACAGCAGCCTGACTTCTCTTTACAACAAAGTTTTTTCTCACAACTTGGTTCCCTTTCTCCACTTTCTCTATTTGGAGTTTTTAAAAACTGGCAGTGGGCCACTCCCTCATTAGTGGAATGTCATATGGCTGCCTTTCTTAAGGAGAAAGGCTACCCTATTACAAATGGTATAACTTGCAAAAAGCCACACTCCTTGCTTGCTTTCTTGCATTGTTATAGCATGTGGTGGATAAAAATACTACCTTTTATCATTTCTGGATCCTGGTATCCAGAAAAGGACAATAAAATATATCAATATTTTTAAAATAAGTATCATAAACACTCCATCAGTTTATAGAATCATAGAGAATCAAGACATCATCTATTCCAACCTCCTGCCTGAGGCAGGATTATAATCCAAACCATAATCTAAATGCTACATAAAACTACCATCAACCCTGACACACTACAGACCTAACACCTTAATCTGCCACAAATAACTCAGGGGAACCACAGCAACCAATGTCCTACTTCTATAATACATTATCAATAAACACTCAAGAGGTCCTGGGTAGAGCACCATGCCCCCCACAACAGAGGAAGGCAACCCCCCACCTCCCCCAGACCATACTAATCTGCCCTAAGTAAAATCCATCCTGACCCCAAATATAGCAATCAGTCTGACCCTGAGTGGAGGGGCAAATCAGGAACTGCTGGCTTTGCTCCCAACAGAAGCATTGGCACACCCCAGTCAAAGTCCCCAGCCTTGGCTGTAGCCAATACCCAGTGCCACTGAAGAAGACTTAAAAAAACTCCTGATACATGTATCATAAACAGGAGGGTAGGGGCAGGGGGCAACCAACAAAGCCCAGAAACATGAAAAATATCCATGGTAGAACAGAGGCATAGCTACACCTAGATCGTCCCTGACCAGTAGCTCTCCAGCCTCCTCTTGAACACCTCTAGAGAAGGAGCCCACAACTTCCCTAGTCATTCTATTCTGCTGCCTCGCTGTTCTAACAGTGAAGATCTTTTTCCCGATCTCCAATCTAAACTTACTTTCCTGCAACTCCAAGACATTGATCCACATAATCCTCTCTGCAGTAAGAGAGAAAAGGTGCTTTCCCTCTGCTTTATGGCATCCCTTAAATTATTTGAAGACTTCTATCATGTCCCCTCTTAACCACCTGTTCTGCAAGCTCCTTCAGTCTCGCATTGTATGATTTGCTTTCTAAGCCCTTTATTATTGTTGCCCACCTTTTAACCCTCTCTAAATTCTCCACATCCTTTAATTTTGAAGCCTAGAACTGCTCACAATACTAACCAGTGCCAATTAGAGAGGCATTATTACCTCCTGTGTCTTGCACCTATTGGTTTGGTTGATGAAACCGCATTCGCCTTCTGTGCGGCTGCATCAAACTGCAGACTCATATTGAATACGTGGTCTACCAAGACTCCCAAGTCTTTTTCGATAATGCTGCCACCCAGCCAGGCGTCACCTATTTTGTATTTGTGTTTTTGATTATTTGTCCCACGATATAGCACCTTGCATTTGCCTGTATTCAATGTTATCCTGTTAGCTCAAGCCCAAATTTTCAATCTCTTGAGATCCTACTGAATTGTGCCTACATCCTCCAGTGTGTTCACAATCTTTCCCAGTTTCATTTTACCTACAAACTTGTTCAAGAAGCTTTCTATATCAGCATTCAAATTGTTAACAAACACATTGAACAAAACTAGGCCCAGGATAGACCCCTACAGGGCTCTACACAATATCTCCTGCCATTCTGACATGGATCCATTAATAATTACTGTGAAGGAGTGAGACAAAACTCACAACATGGAGGGCTGGCAGGGCTGCAGCAGGAGAATATAAAGGAAGGAAAATACCCACCCAACTTCCAAAGCAGCCTCTCACTCAGGATTGGAGAAGAGAGGCCGCCCAAAGGTATTTCTGGTCCTGGAGAGGGGCAGAGAAGGGTCAGTTTCCTGTAGGCTGCAGGGAGAGAAAAGCAGCTGAATGTCTCAGCAAACAGAAATCACGGAACATGCCTGAGGAAGGCTGCAGACGTGACCCTGAGGTAAGTGGAGGCCTCCACATACACAGTCGCTGGTAATCTCTGGAGCAGAGCTGCAGCAGAGGATCCAGAGTGACAGAGTCCACAAGGCCTAAGAGAATCTCTGGAGTGGAGTTTTTTGACAGAGGAAAAGAAAGTACAGCCACAGATAGAGCCTTCCTGCACATGGGGGAGACCCAAGTGAGACTGTGAATGTTCATAGGGGTGTAGAGTAGACTAGCACATGGCAAAGAATGGACTATGGGATTTTTTGTCTAGATTATGGTGATTGGGATGTTGAGCACCTGATCATGAGTAAAAGGGACGTTGGTGGGGCCTGAGGGTGTACCCAAAGAAGCCCAAGGACACCCTGGGGTAGAGGGCCAAAATAAGGCCACAACAGGTAGTAGGGTGACTTGGCTGCGGACGAAAATTGTGAATACCATCTGGAGAGGCTAGGCTGGGGTAAAGGGGAGGTTTTGGAGCCCCACAGAAGTAACAGGGATAAAGACCAGACAGGATCCCCGTGGGCAGTGCCTCCCAGGAATATATATGTCATCAAAGTCGTGACAGGTGAGAAAATGTAAAATCCACTTCCTGACATACCAGGTGATCCAGAACCAAGGTCCACCCTGTCGCCACCTGTAGGCAGACGAGCTCAGGGCAGTGCTAACAAGCCCTATAATACCTACATGCGTCACAATTACCCTTTGTTTGTGGTAACATAGTCAGTTATCTATCCATCTTGCAGTAGTTTATCTAACCCACATTTGTCCAATTTATTTATAAGAAGGTCATGCAAGATCTTATTGAAAGCCTTGCTGGACTTCACATACACTATATTCACAGCGTGATCTGTTTTTCATAAATAATTTGTTTTTCATAAATCTATGCTGGCTGCTTTCAATGGGCCTTTCCTCCAGATGCTTGCAAAAGTGCTTCCTTAGCATATGCTCCAGTAACTTCCCAGGTATTGAGATGAGGCTAATAAGTCTGTAGTTCTCCAGGTCCTCCTCCTCTATCTTTTTTAACAAGTGTGGCAGGAAGCCACCTTTGTTTCTCCCCAAAATCTCTGTGCTGTGACAATTTGATTAGGATGGGCCCAGCAGAGGAGACACACCTTTACCCTCTCTCTTTAGGTAACCTGAGCTGGCTACATTCCTGAGGGAGGGGGGAAACCTGCTCCCTCTGCCTACGTTACTGGTATCAGCTACCTAGGTGAGGGGCTTCTACCTGGTGGGCTAGAGTCTGCCCGGCAACTAGTGATGTATTTCAAATTGGTTGGCCGACAGCCAACCAGTGCTGGCCTCCATTAGACCAGGTGAATGAGGTCACAGAGGCTATATAAGTTAAGACTGCCCAGGAGGAGGGAGCAGCAGCCATGCAGGGGACTCAGACTTAGAGAGAAGCTTTACCATCTAAAACTGTCTCTCTCCCCCATAACTCATGAGCTAGGAATGGCCTGCCTCCAGAGCCTCCAACAGCCTCTTGCTTGTGAGTTAGCTACTCAAGATCTGATTAGATATATAGCTGGCAGTAACTCAGATACATGATCAAAAGGCTACCTCAGCCAGACTGTTTTGCTTTATGTGATTTCTATGATATTGCTCTATCTTGTACCCTATTTTCACCCTACCCCTGTAATCAATAAAGTTCTCCTTTGTGACTGGTGTAGGAGAGTTATTGAGGGGTGTAAGAGAGTTATTGGGGGGAGGCCCCTTAGGTCTGCGGACTAAGGGAGACTTTCCTTTTTGGCCTCCAATTTGGGGAAGTGCCCCAAGTGCCTGTACTGGGTCGAGTACCCATAGGACTATTAGGCCTGTGTTTCCCTGGGGACATAGGGCCGAGAGAGTCCCTTCTTGGGGTAGTGGCAGCTTACGTTACCCCCAGGCTAGCGAATGTGCTCCAGGAAGGGGGTCAACCAGACATGAGGCACCCCTAGGGAGGCACTCAGAGCCTGGAAGGTGATCGGGCGCAGTGAGGTGGGTGGCTTAATGCAGGAGCGCCCCCTACTGGCCCACCACAACAAGTAGCATTACATTGACTCTTTTCCAGTTCTCTGGTACCTGGCCTATCTCCTACAGCTTCATGAAGATTATTGCCCAGGGCTCCAAGATCTCTTCTACCAGTTCCTTCGGGACCCGGGGATGAAGCTCATCTGGCCCTACTGGCTTGAATTTATTCAGACACAACAAAAGCTCTTTTACTATCTCTTTTGTTATTTCATCCCTTAGTTTGCCCCCTTTCTTAGCTGGATAACCCCTTTTAGGCATCTGGCTGAAGCTTATTTTTTTGTGAAAACTGAGACCAAGTAGGTGTTGAGTAGCTCTGCTTTCTTTGTATCTTTGCTTAGGAGTTCCTCCTGGCTTGTTAACAGAGGGTCCACGGCTTCCTTGGTCCTTCTTTTCTGCCCAACATTCTTATAGAACCTCTTCTTTTGTCCTTACCCTCCTTTGCCAGGTGCAGGTCATTCTTTATCTTTGCCTTCCTGGTTTTGTTCCTGCAGGTTCTTGCTATTTCCTGGTACATGTCCTTGGTGACCTGCCCATTCTTCTATTGCCTGTATGCTTTCATTTTGCATTTGAGGCATTTTAGAAGTTCCTTGTGTGGCCACATTGGTCTCTTGCCATTTTTCTTGTGCTTCCATCATATTGGGACAGTTTCTTGTTGGGCTTTCAATACTGTGTCACTTAGAAGCTCCCAGCTTTCCTGGGTGCCTTTATCCTTCAATCTGTCCTCTTATGACACCATCATACTATCTCCTTGAGATAGATAAAATCCACCTTTTTGAAATCTAGCACCCTAATATTGCAGACCAATGTTTTCCCTGTCTCAGAATCTGGAATTCTTTTCTATTGTGATTGCTTCCTCCCAAATTACCCATCATTTCTGCATCCTCCACCAGTTCCTCCCTGTTGGTCAGGATAAGATCCAAAATAGATAATCCCCTAGTTGTACCCAAGCTGAACAAAAAAATCAATATACTATACTGAATCCTTTCATGGATAGAAATGTGCAAGGCTCCTAAAAATATTGGAAAGGATAATATAAGTAGAACTTTATGACTATGAGGGAGGTCAAGTATTGGAACAGAATACCTAGAGAGGTTGTAGAATCTGCATCCCTGGATATTTTCAAGAGCGGGTTATATAGATGGTTAGATAGCTAGGATGGTTTAGAAAGGGATGATTGTGCCTTAAGCAGGTGGCTTGACTAAATAACCTCATGAGATCCCTTCCAGCCTTACTTTCCTATGATTGTATGTAATGACACAGATTCAAACCCACTGTCCACAAGCATAAACCAAAAAGAGGTTAGGGCAGGATGAATGTTGGTAGGGAGGCTGCACAATAATCACTAAAAGCCTCCTTACAACATGAGAAAGCTATGGGAGATCTGCATGGCCATTAATGGTAGTAGTGCCCACAGTAGAAAAAATTATGTTATAACAGCAGTTAGGAGTGAAACATATTTAATACATCTACTGCTAAAAGCTGCTGCAGAGAATGCTGATGAAGACTCTGGTGTTAATTAAAACTAAAATCTCAGTTAAAACTGAATCTCTCAAACCCATGTGCCACCCATAAGGTGGGGTACAACTCATCCTCACTGGCTGAAGCAGGTAAAGCAAGCATTACTTTGCACCTCCTTAATTCTCCGTCTTTAATGTTAAATCACAATGGCAGTTAAATTATTACATCACTGGGATATTTTTCAAATACTACATGGAACAAATTACCAAATTACCAAAAATGTCAGAGTAAAATGCAAGAATGCCCTGAAAAATTGATTTCAGTAGTCAAAGCTCAATGGGAGCAGATCCCATTTGCAGAACACCAACCTGTCTTCATTGTTGAAGAACATGAGCTGTAGACTCCTGAGGATGCATCCTTTGGTGGATCTCCAAGGAGAGAATGCAAAAAGAGCCAAACTAGTGGAAATGCTTGCCTTGAGTTTTCACCAGTCTACAAGGAAATGCAGACTGGCTCTGACAAAACGTGGCAAAGACTGAGTCTGTTAAAATTTGCTCCAAATAATGTAGGCTTTCTTTATCAGTGGCAGAACAAGTTTCTTATTTCTGAGTTTTTATATTATTTTCCATAGCTGTGGTTTTTCTCTGCCTAAGTTTTCCATCAGTTTCTGGAAAGGAATTGTTGATTTAGTGCTTTTTGCATTAGAACTGAATGGGTAAATCATAAAAGCAGCTAAAAGAATGGATAACTGCATGGCTCCACACTGGTTAAAGATGGCTGAATGGACTTCAAGTAAATCTGAAATCTTGATTTTTGCTTTTTTTTTTAAATGAACTCCTTCCCTGCTGATTTTCCATGTATAGCCCCCATTGCTTGAACAACTGAACTTCAATATTTCTCTAAGTCCTTTTGCAAGTTATGTCCTTGACTTGTGTTCTTGAATAATGGTCTCCATTATGGTGCAACATTAAAATCCTATGTACAAATGAAACTGAAATCTTGTTCTACTCTCCAAAATAATTAGAATTATACTGTAGGTGGAGTTCCAGCAAGTACCAATATCTAGTATCAGCTTGGTAACAGCTAGGACTAATTCATTTTTATGTTACACAGCCTAGGAACAGTGGTGGATAAAAACTTGAAATAGCTATTCTGAGCTATAAATTGGTCAGTTGAGTTCAATGTGGTGGACTGTTCTAATAACATGTTCTTGATAATTATCTGAGGCCTGGATGCAAACCATCCAAAGCTATACATAACTATTAGCCATGTTTTAAAGATGTTCAGAAATGCCTCATGGGAGGAGAGGGCATTGATAGAAAACACTTGGAGACACTACAATGCTACTTAACAGTTTGTAAAACTCAAATCCTCATCATCTTAAATTTTGCTGGTTACCTGCAACTACCAGCTCACTAAGGACTACATAAATCCCCTTGTAAGCTTCAACCTGCCTAATTTCTACATGCTTTATGACGTAGCTGTTTACTCTATTACCATGAAAGCTGTAGTTATGCACAATCTCAAGTTAACTTTTTAGATTAGTTTCAATATGACTTGGACATAAAAAATTACATTCATAAAGAAACAGGGAAAATGGGGAGAAAAGGGCAGGGGTAACATTATTTGTGTGTATTTTCAGTACCATAAACATACACATCTTGATGGTTCCACTACATTTTTTGTTCTTACTTTTCCACCCCTCAATTTATCTATTAACAAAAATAAATTCTTAGGAAAGTTCTCAAGAAAGAAGGGAAGAACTTGGCAATCAGACTTGTCAGAGGCTGTTCCATGTGTAAAGGGCAAAACACAAGAAGTTAAAGGTAAGAAAGGAACAAGAAAATTGAGAATAATATTGTTTGTGTTCCTGAAGAACTGAGGACTGTGAAGGGGAACCAGATCAGAAATATAGGATTGAGCTAAAAATGTAGGACCCAGATTGCAAGCATGAGTTTAAAATTGATTCAAGTGCAATGGGAAGCCAGTGATTCAAAGAGTAAACAGTATGGGTGCAGACAGAAGTGCAGCTCCCAGCTGTAACTCAGAATGATTTTTGCAAAGCATTCTGAGTTACATTACCACCGACCAAATAGAAGTTCACTGTTGGTTCCAAGGTAGAGGTGAATCTATGCAGCCAGATTCCCATAGCAATGGCCAGGCTCTCTACCAGTGCTCACTTTTTTCAGAATGGGAGGCGGGGGGAAAGACAGCACAGGGAACTAGAGCTGAAGGGTGGGGTGGGTAAATTGGATTTCCCCACCTTAGAACAGAGGAAACATCCTCTGTTCCCTTTCCCCCCTCCTATTCTGAAAACAGTGACAGGCTGGGAACTGGCAGACACAAGTTACAAAAGATGTTACATTTTGTAACCTCTTTATCTGCTATCTCATGCTATGAGGGGTCAAATTTTCACCCAGTTGGCCAGATCAGGTGAAAATTGTCACTTCTGTCTGCGCCTCTGGTATCAATATGAAGTGCAAGTAAGATGACAATGATATTGGTAGCAGCATTTTGGTCAGAGCATAGTTAAGCAGGATTAATCACAGGAAAGTAAGGAAAAGAAGGTTGCAGCAGCCAAGATAGAAATTATTTTGTGTGTAAAGGAACACTATGTCCATTTGGATAGAAACAGTGGGGTATGTTTGGACACTGAGGATCAAGTGACTGTGTTAAGTTACAAAGAGCTTTCATATGAGAAGACAGGAAGAAGAAAGAGGATTAAAAATAAAGACAATAGTTGTATCAAACACTGTTGGGAAAGCGTAGGAGAGTGGGGAGAGCCCAGAAGGGGGAATTCCCCATTCGTCCTCTTCTCCTCAACTGCCAGAAATCACGCCATCTCACCAGCACCAGGATGAGTGGCAGAGGTGTCCAACACTAGGCAACAACCCCCAGCGACTCCAATGTGTGCCAAAAACACCCTGAGGTGTGGCCAAGGGAATAAGGGGGCCAGACCCCCCACTTACCATTTCTCCACAGGAGAGGAATTGAAGAACCCCAGTGATGCCAAGACAAGTGGCAGGAGTGCTACAGGAGGTGTGGTGGCCAGCTCAGTCTTGATTCGGTGCCCTAGATGTTCCCCTGGGGAACCCAGGTTCTCTGGGGAAAGAGTCCTGTCAGGGACCATAAGAACTGGGAAAGGGCATCCCATGTGATTTAGAATTATGGGAAAAGAAACTCCTGGCCGCAATTTACCACAAGTGAGTCAATTTAATACAGGAGAGACAAGCCACAGTGGGAGAACAGAAACCAGTGCAGGTTGGATGGGAATATCCAGAAGAAACCCTAAAAGGATGCCTGAAGTGGTAAAGAGGGAGACCACAAACTGGAGAGAGACATCTTCAATAAATGAGGGGCATTTTGCCTGCCCATATTTCTTTGTCTTGCTTTTGGACAGACTACAAGAAATTCCCAGGGAGTAACTGTGCCTAGCTCCCGGTAGTGAAGATAACAGCAGGAGCTGGTGATAATTGTTTATGGAGTTCTGTGGTGGAGCGGTAGGGGAAGAGAAGCCTCTGCTGTAGGTTCTCTGGGGCCTTGCCAAGGATCGTAGAAGACTATTTGCCTGAGAGGGAGTGACCGTAACAATGGAGTCTTCTGCTTTCTATGGGACAAAATTCTACCTAAAATTCCTATCAAGTCATGGTGGGAGAGTGTTCTGGGATGGTGGAAGACTCCCTAGGAGGGTACACAGCACGGATCAAGCCATAGAGAGGGTCCTGATGACAGAAAGGATACAGTAGGGAGAGATTAAGAAAGATTATGAACTACAATTTTAAAGTGGTGAGCTTTATATGTCAGTTGCCATTTAAAAAATAAACTAGAGCAAGGGCTTAGTTAATTTTTGTACAATGCCTGATATAATGGGGCATCAGATTTAGTTGAGAACATTGGGTATTCTTGTAATACACATGTCTATAACAATAATAAATGACGGTATACTGAAATCTTTTATGGTTGTTAGAGATCCATTTTTTTTCTTCAAAAAAGTATTCAAATAATTCCAAATACCTTATCATCAGTAGATAAAGACACTGGCTATCCTTGGATTAGGGACTCCTAACATCTAAAATGTAAATTTGTAAGCATCATTTTAAGAAACAACAAAAAAACCTGAACACAGATATGTAGCTTCTGCAAGTTTAATACCTTTCTGTATTTTTTGCCATAACATTCAGAATCTAAGCACTGATATGAGAAAAATAATTTTATTTATAATTTTTCCTCATTACAAAGACTTGTGATAGTGGAAACAATTGTTTTGTTAACTCAGTCTTGCAGAAAACTATCTCAAGTCAAGCAACAGCTGCAGCATAAGAATGAATTATATTACTCCCCATTCATTTACATCAAGAAAGTGTTAACTTCAAAAGCTAGTTGAGACTATTTAAATAAGATCATTATATCATTTATATTAACCTACTAGCTGGTCACCTTCATTATGGAAAATTATTTAATTTTTGCCATGCAAAAGAGAAAAAGTTTTCCCTTGAATTCTGTAATATGAGGGTACTAGTAAAAATCAATTAATTTGCACTGTAGGCAAATATACAGAAAAATAAGAATAAACATCAATTGTGGTAACTGTACTAAAACACTATGTAGTCTGAAAAAGCCTTTATGACAATTTAAACTGGAATATATTTCTAATTTCACATAGTTGAATTAATGTATTCAAAATATTTTTAATTACTGTCATTCATGTGTTAAAGACAAGATTATTATAGGCAAAAATTTTCTCCCAAAAATTTCTGCATTAACATGACAGAGATAATACCCATGTACAAGTATCCTTTCATAGGCGGGACTGTCCATATGCTCTGGTTCACACTTTAAATGGCTGTCCTAATGCAGTATATTTTCGTATAAGTTAAAAGGTGTCTCCCCTTTTTCCTCAAGATTCTTCTTAAAATCAACAGATACAATAATGTGCAAATCAACATCTAAAAACACAGTGGAATAAAAAATGTTGTAGCTCAATATAAGTATTATATAAGCATTAGTCAGGGAAGATGTAGATTTTTAGCTGATTTTTTAAAATGAAATTGTCATATTTTCCCAAGAAGGAAGCAACTGTGACTGCCTGAAACCTGAGGTACTGTTCTTTAGGGCTATGTGAAACATCAACATTTCATTTCAACATCCATTTCACTGTTTTGAAGGGACAATGTTTCATTTCATTTTGAAGCACTGTCCCATTTTGTTTCATCAAAACAGTTTCACAGCCTTGACTGTAGCCAACACCCAATGCCTCTGAGGAAAACTAAAAAAAATCTTGACACATGTATCAGAAAAAGGAGGGTAAGGGCAGGGGGCAACCAACAAAGCCCAAAAGCATGAGAAATACCCATGGTAGAACAGTACCATAGCTACACCTAGATCGTCCCTGACCAGTAGCTCTCCAGCCTCCTCTTGAACACCTCTAGAGAAGGAGCCCACAACTTCCCTAGTCATTCTATTCTACTGCCTCGCTGTTCTAACAATGAAGATGTTTTTCCCAATATCCAATATAAACTTACTTTCCTGCAACTTCAAGACATTGATCCACATCATCCGCTCTGCAGTAAGAAAGAAAAGGTGCTTTCCCTCTTCTTTATGGCATCCCTTAAATTATTTGAAGACTTCTATCATGTCCCCTCTTAACCACCTTTTCTGCAAAATGAACTTCTTGAGGATCTTTCCCATTTTGTTTTGCCAAAACAGTTCCACTGTTTCAACATGGGTCAATGTTTTGTCCATAGGCTATAATGGGGAATCATGAAAATGTCTATAACATTATCATTTCCTGTCTGATGTGGTTTAAAATTGCAGGGATGGTAGCCTCCTCAGAGTGCATGAAGACTGCCCAGTTTCAAGGAGATAGATGCAGAGGTTTCTGGGAAACTGCACCTCAAACTATTCAAAGCAAAAGTCCTGAAACATGCCAGCGGCAGCAGTCTCCTCTCATCTGGCACGCAGATCTGGGGTCCCACACCTCTAGGAGGGCTGCAAGGCTGTGCCAGACTCCTCCTTGGGGTCTAAGCCCCCAGATATGCACAACACCTGGGACCGGCTCTGGGATCATCCCACACCCAACACAAGAGAAGATTGCTGCTGCCTCCTGGGACTCCTGTAATCCAGCACACATATCTGGGGGCTCAAACCTCCTGAAGGAATCTGGCATATCCTGGAAGCCCTCCCAGGGGTGCAATCCCCTGGATCTGTGCCCTGATGAAAGAAGGCTGCCTCTCCCACCTGGGACTGGTGCTGGGTGTGGGTTGCACCCAGCACCAGACAAGATTGCTGCTGCTGCAGAATGAGCCTCCTCTCATCTGGGGTGCAGATCCAAGGGCTTGAACCCCCAGGAGGGCTACTGGGCTGTACTGGACTCCTCCTGGGGGTATAAGCCCCCAGATATGCACATTGGATGAGAGGAGGCTCAAGCTGCCTCTTGGAACTGGCGCTGGGCACAGCCCTCACTCAGTGCCAGGGAAGATTGCTGCTCATCCAGCATGGAGATCTGGGGGCTCACACCCCCAGGAGAAGTCCAGCACAGCCCCACAGCCCTCCCAGGGTTGTGGGCCCCAGGGGATGCTTGCTGAATGAGAGGAGGCTGCTGCCGCCACCAGGGACCAGCACTGAAGCCAAGTCAGTCCAGCTTCAAAACTCAAAATGTTTTGAAACTTTCTAAATGTTTTAAGTGCCTTTGTTTGATTCTGAAGCTGTTTCAAAGCCTTTTGTTTCATTTTGATTTTGCTGTTTTGAGCTTGAAATATATCAAAACAGCTTTGAAACAAACAAACAAAAAAACAGCAATATTTCGCACAGCCCTACTGCTCTTGCCTTGGTTCAAGGTAATTTGTATCATATCAGAGCCTCACAGGACAGCTGAGAGACACTTCACAAGCTAAGAACTGCCTGCTCCTTTGTGAAATCCTCTGAAATATGAATTTTCATTTCTACCCAAGAGAACTTCTACAATCTTTTCTCCAATGCCTGATGAAGGGTGTTTGTGCTCAAAAGTTTATAATTAAAGACATTTTTTGTAAAAATCTTCATAGATTCATAGATGTTAGGGTCAGAAGGTACCTCAATAGATCATCGAGTCTGACCCCCTGCATAGGCAGGAAAGAGTGCTGGATTCAGATGACCCCAACCAGATGCCCATCCAACCTCTTCTTGAAGACCCCCAGGGTAGGGGAGAGCACCACCTCCCTGGGAGCCCATTTCAGATTTTGGCCTCTCTAACTGTGAAGAAGTTCCTCCTAATGTCCAGTCTAAATCTGCTCTCTGCTAGCTTATGGCTATTATTTCTTGTGACCCCCAGGGGTGCCTTGGTGAGTAGAGCCTCACCAATTCCCTTCTGCACCCCCATGATGAATTTATAGGCAGCCACAAGGTTGCCTCTCAACCTTCTCTTGCAGAGGCTGAAGAGGTCCAGGTGCCCTAATCTATCCTCATAGGGCTTGGCCTGCAAGCCTTTAACCATACAGGTGGCCCTTCTCTAGACCCTCTCCAAGTTATCCACATCCCTCTTGAAGTGTGGCGCCCAAAACTGCATGCAGTATTCCAACTGTGGTCTGACCAGCACCCGATAGAGGGGAAGTATCACCTCCTTGGTTTTGTCTGTCATGCATCTGCTGATGCATGATAAGTTGCACTTAGCTTTTCTAATGACTTCGTCACACTTATGACTCATGTTCATCTTAGAGTCCACTAGTACTCCAAGACCCCTTTCCACTTCCATACTACTGAACAGGTCATTTCCTAGGCAGTAGGTGTGCTAGATATTTTTCTTCCCTAGATGCAGCACTTTGCATTTCTCCTTGTTAAATTGTATTCTATTGTTTTCTGCCCATTTGTCCAACCTGTTCAGGTCTCCCTCAGGTTGTTCCCTGCCCTCCAGAATGTCCACTTCTCCCCACAGTTTTGTATCATCCACAAACTTGGACAGAGTACGCTTCACTCCCTCGTCCAAGTCACTGATCAAGACATTGAAGACTATTGGTCCAAGGACCGCGCCCTGTGGGACTACACTGCCCACATCCTTCCAGGTCGATACTGACCCATCCACTACCACTCTCTGGGTATGACCCTATAGCCAATTTTTCACCCACCAGACTGTGTAATCATCCAAGTCACAGCCTCTTAACTTGTTTACCAGTATGGGGTGGGATACCATATAGAAGGCCTTCCTGAAGACTAAGTAAATGATGTCAACCCCTGCTTCTGCATCCAGGTGTTTTGTAACCTGGTCATAAAAAGAAACTAGATTAGTCAGTCATGATTTACCTGCTATGAACCTGTGCTGGTTTCCCCTCAGCATAATTTTTCCTGCTGGGCTGTCACATATATGAGCCTTAATAATCTTTTCAAAGACTTTAGTCTAATAAAAGATATCACCTCTACATGAGCCCTTCCCCTGCACCTCCTCCTCCAGAACCTGCTGTTAAGGTTCTGGCTGCATTTTTCCCCGCACCTTTTTATTTCCGCCCCCACATCCATCACCCCACTAAGGCCCAGGACCCCCTGGCCAACCTCCTCCTGGCTCTAGCCAAGCTTACCATCTGGCTAACTAGGCAAGAGACTCTGGCTGGGAGGGCTCCAGGGGACATTGGGATGTTTTTCCTTGGTGCCTTCCAGTCGTGAATCCAAGTGGAGCATTGCTGGGTAGTAGCCACTGGCACTCTTGCTGAGTTCAAGGGCTGGTTGGCGCTGTCCAGCGTGCTCTGCTCGGTGTACCCCCAGGAAGCACTTGTTTTGGCCCTATGGGTGTTTCACGTGCACACACTGTTTTTCATTCTTTGTGCCCCATATTTAATTGGTTTTTAAGGAGGCTCTTTGCTGCCCAACAGTGGCGGCACACGCAACTTTAGTAGGATAGGCCCACAGCCCTTTTTAATCAAATAGGTCTACATGAGCTCTGATTGCTTACATAAGCATTAGTATATTTACATTTGATCACAGAAAAGATTCCAAGATCTCTTACATAACAGCTCATAAAAAGTGTGACCTCTAAACTAAGTATATTCCAAAAGACCAAAATTGATTCTATCTTTGCAGGTTAGTCTAAGCTGCATAGATTAAACTGATAAACAAGTAATTGACATTCACTTTTCATTCTGGAAATGCACCCACATGCCTGTAGTGGCCAGAAGCCAAAGGGGCACTAGAGCATGTCTCCCTGCTCAGCTGGAGCAAACAGCTTGGGACAAAGCTAGTCCGTGCAACCTGGGGAGGGAAGGAAGGTGGGTTGCGGAGGAGGTGCACTAAATTTTGGGACAGTAATTACACATAAACTGGTAAAAGTGATCAGATACCAGTTCAAATCTGTAAAACAAAAGAAGCTCAGTGAACATAAACCTCTTTCAAAATGGTCAAAACCAGCTTAAAACAAACCTAGATGGATGCAGTATGCAGTTAGGTTCAATCAGTTTATTGAAATACTGTCCCAGATCCCCTCCAGATTCAAACTAACTTATAGTCCCCCAGCATCCCAGGATGGTTTGCACCTCACCTGCAAACCCCTTCTCCCAAGGTGGGCAGGCTAGCTTTAGCCCAAACAGCCTTTTCCAGCCAGGCAGGGAGACGTGCTCTAGCACCCCAGCTTCTGGCCAGGGCCACTTCAGGCATGTGGCTGCATTTCCGGAATCAAAAGTGAATGTCTGTTCACTTCCTTATCAGTTCAATCTACACAGTTTTAATTAACCTGAGAAGATTGAATCGATTCAGCCTCAGGCTTTTTGACTATCTGTATTAGCCTTGTTGTGTTACATATTTGAACCAGTTTCTGATTACTTATACCAGTTTATGTTTAATTTCTGTCCATAACCCACATGATTTGTTTTATCTTCTAATACAGGGATAGATTTACAATTTTAGGCAGGCAGCTATAACGTTATGTGGTCAATGGTCTGATTGTATAAAGTTAAAGTACAATATATGTTGTCTCTGATAAGGAGAAAATTTAAATGGCATTTTTATAAGGTTACTTAAAATGTCATTTTTATAAGGTTTCCCACCATTCCCTTTCAATATAAATAGTTAAATCTTAATGCTAAAATACACCTACAAAATAGGATTTTGTTCAACTTTCTTTTCCCCATATAACTGATTCAGTTTCTGAATGTAGTTAAGATACAGCCAAGTATCTTATGCACTATTGCTAAAAGAAGGCTTTCTACACATTTCAAATGGTAATGCCAGCAAGATCTCTCTGGAAGCATTTTTTACTTACAGTTAAATGCATCTTTGAGTATGAAATTGTCTTCTCAAAAAAGATTCTTACAGTAGTAAAAACAAAGTCTTTTTAAATCATCACTTTATATCCGTACACATATAATTTTCATTATTATTGTTTGCAACTCTTTAGCCAAAACCAAATAGTCTGTGTTATGCAAAAATAACCCCCTGTAGAAACACACCTGTATTGCATGTGCTGAGAGATGCATTGCCTTGCAAAAAATAAAATTATGATTACAGAAGAATAAACCATTTTGCTAGCACTAGTAAGGCCTCAGCTGGCATACTCTGTCCAGTTTGGGGCACCACACTCTATGATGTGGACCAGTTAGACAGCATGCACAAAAAAGCAATGACAACAACACATTCAAACACCATATTCTAGAAATAACAATTGAAAGAATGGGGTTTATTTAATCAAAGAATATAAAACTGAACAGAGATACAACAACAGTTGCAGTGGCAACACGTAGGGGGCACACAGGGGTGCATGTGCACTCCCTGAGAGTGCTGGTGCACCCCCTGACAGTCCGCACTCCCCACTTAGGTAATGGGGGGGCAGGTGGGAGCGCCGGTGCCCCCCCCGTGAGCACTGGCCAGGGAGTAGGAGTGCCAAATAAAGCACTGTGGCCACTTCTTGGTCGGTGCAATCAGCCACGGGGGGATCCTGCCCCCTGGTCGGTAAGACTGGCCTTGGGGGGACCTCTCCTGGTCACTGACTGGTGCTGGGGGCATGTGCCCCCCCCCAACTAAGGTGGCACCAGTTGCCCATGAACAGTTGTCAAATATTTAAAAAGTAACTGCCAAAAGAAAGATTAGAAACTCTTCTCCATGTTCAGTGGGGATAGGAGAAGTACTAATGGGTTTAAATTGCAACAAGAAGCATTAGTTTAGACAACAAGAAAAACTTTGTAACTGTACAAATGGTTACATGCTGTGTTATATTACCCAGAACAATTGTAGAAACTTCACATTTGAAGGTTTTAAAGAGCAGCTTATATATATATTGGTCAGCAATTTTTTGTGTGTCCTGCTTTGGTCTCTCAAGGTCCCATTCACTCTTATTGTTTATCAGTCTGTGATTTTGGCTACATACATTAATGACTTGATCCAATAGCCAACTATTTTAGTGACAGTGGATCAGATTGTAAAAACACCAATACCAAATGTTTTTATTCACTCTATTCTTTTTTTTTATTTGGAGTAAGATTTTCAAATCTGCTCCACAAGATGAAACAGCTGGAGTGGTAGAAGTGAGATCTACAACTTTGAGATGTCTAAGGGATAGCTCCCAGACAAAGGAACTAAAGGAAACAGCAGCAAGCTCTTATCTGAGGCACACCAGCAAGTACTCCCTAGGAGACCAAGATCACACACCACTGTCTGCTTTTTCAAGCAAAGTCCATTCAGTCTTCATGGTCCTCACACAAAACAGGTCTTCCTCTCATTCCCAGGAAGTTTCCTTTCTTGCCATAGACTCATATGCCATAACTTGATGTTATATTAGTAGGCAGATCCCTGGAGGAGGGAGCCTTACTGACAGGACATAGACTCTTCAGGGTCTCCTGATATGCAGTCTTCTACAGCTACTTAACAGCTTGTTCTCCCCTTTCAATACCCTTCAGTGATTTTCTAGCCATCCTCACAGAATTAATTTCCATCAGTCATCTCCTCTTAGTCTCTGCCAGGGCCTCCTCAACACCGTCTTCTTCCTGAGCCTTTCTTTAATACCTTGAATAACCCCAGAGTAGTCCCAATCTTCCTTCTGGCCTTGTTGGTTCTAGTCAGGCATACAATAGGCTTTTCCGCCAAGCCTACTTACAGTGTCAGCTTCTTTGGTCTAGTTTCCTCCTGTAGGAACTCTGTTCTCTTTTACAACTGGAGAGCTTCTACCCCTTACTGCTGAAGGCCAATCCTTCATATCCCTCTTACGGTAGGGCCTCCCATTCTGCTTTATCCCTCTTAAAGGGCCCTTTCCTTTCTCCCTTGCAATGGGGACTAAAAGGGGCCCTGTCACTGACTGGCTGCTAAGGGGACAAGTGCCTCCCCTGACTCAGGAGGCACCAGTTGCCCATGATGTGACTGTTAATAGAGTAGGTTGGGCAAGGATGTAACACATAGTTCTGCAAAGAGCCTGGGGTAGCAAGTAATTTTAGACAGTTCCCCGTGGTGAGTGAATATGGCCCAATATTTATAGTGTACTCTAAAGGTCAAAAGTATTACATAAATGCAGTACTCTCATAATAAATAGTAAGATTAAAGGGTTTTGACAATACAAAGAATATAATGATACACAGTACTTACATAAGATTAAACTTCTTCCAAGTATTGAACAAAACATTGGGTTTCTAATAATAATGAGAAATATTTAATGCATAATTCCTTTGCATGGATTGTATATCCATTAATACATACTGACTGATTAGAATTCCATGTATTTAATTCACTAAATACAACTATAGGCCAGTGAGTACCATGGCAGAATTACAATAAAGAAGAACAATTTATCTCCCATCTAGCCAGGGTAATGAAGGATGCAGACAATGACACAAGTGGTCCTACTGTAAATTCAGTTACAAGAGGCTGTTATTTTCCAAACTGTGTGGGCATTTTCTGGCAGGTGTTTTTTATCACCATCCCTATATTAACATTATATTTTATTTTATAAAATTATATAATTGAAATCATATACAGATACCATTACAGACACCATTTCAATCTTACCATAAAACAAAGTAAAACAAATGTGCATTGATTTCTCCGCACAGCTTTTGTTAAAGTATAACAATTTAAACAAGGTAACCTCTCTCTTGATTAGGTTACCATACCTTATTATGTGTATGCCTCTGAGATAATATATCACTTATTCAATGTCATTAACAGTAACTTTCTTTTGATATACTGGTTTGAAATCTACTGTTGTATACTCTTACACTGCAGACATTTTTTTCAATAAAGCTTCACCATAACTGAATTGTGTCCTAAATAAACAGCCCTACAAACAGATCTTTTCAAGGACTTTTATCTACTATATAATTACCAATAAATATATTTTTTGGTTCTTTTAAACTATTCAAAAGAATAATAAACTTTTCCATTGGACCTAATTCTTATGTACTCTTTGGTTGCTTTATGCCCCACTAGCAGCTTTAAAATATGTATAAAATTGCTATGAGTTAGAGTTAAGGTCCATGAGAACTTGGCCAAGAATCTTCTACCCAGTTAAAAGAGGGTTAGGAAGAATGCACAATATTGATAGGGCTTAATTGTAACTTCCACTTCTAAAGCAAAAAACATTCAAAGGGGTGGAAAGATGCCCTGTAAGGCACTGAAGAGAAGGGCACTAATTATGTTACATGTTACTCCCAAGCCTTCAGAAAACCATTTGCATAAACACCATGTAACAGCTGATTTGTTGATCATGGGAAGGATGAGCAAAGACTGTTTGAAGAATATAGTGAGTATTCTGCTTCTCTGGGAAACTTGCAGATTTCAGAATAAGAACCAATCCTGTTCCTTCCGTTATTAATGTCTGCTTTACAGTTGCAGACCATGTCAAAAAGAGTGTGATATGGGAACCCAATGGCATTGGGGTAAGCTCAGCTGCCAACAAGAGGCAGGCATCAAAAACAGCATGCGTACACAGCCACTTGTTGGTGCTCATATATGTGGGACGACATTTCCCTGTGGATGTTCAGGCTCCACACTGTTTTAAGGACACAGTCATCTCTTTACATTATGATATATACCATATAGGCCACGGCCAACATACATTATATCAGGTAGAGGACAGTGATGACAAACTGCACTTATCATGGAAAGGAATACACGTACCCTCTTATTATACAGATCATTATTCCACAAATTGTCTTGTTTCTAGGCTAGGAGCTATTTAACTGTAGCCTCAAAAAATCTTTAACTATGTACATTTTTAAGCATCAGTAACTCTACCTCTGCTAGCAATTTCCTAACTTATCATTTCCAGAGTAAAATATTAGTGGAAGTTGGATTACTTTTCTAACCAGGGCACAGCTAGGTGAATAAATCAGTTTTACATCTGCATGTTTATTGATCCATTATGACCATATCCACAACTGCATTTGGGAGATTCTGCTAGAGTCAGGAGAAAACAGAACATAAATATACTATTTAAATTCACTGTCTCTGCAAAAATCCATTCCTTAATATATCCTGAGCTGACACAAAAGCTCTTCTTAATAAAGAAATGGGACAAGAGCCTTGTTTGAAGCCCTATAAAATTTTGAGAGACAGTGTTTATAATCCATTTTGTAGAATGAAAACTATGGTGAGAAAGCTGTTTCTGATAAAATTCTACTTTTGCATTATTCATTTTTGTGTATGCTAAATCAAAATGGACCAGACTTCTAAAATGGCCTCTAACATGGGTAAGCTGAAACACGACCCTAAAACAGATACTGTCTCATGTTACAATTCTTTACATGAGCGTTTTCCAACTGTTTCCTTCAAAAAAGCCACTACCCTACAAGAAGGCATTGTTCTGATCTGCCTTGTTTCTGTTAATTTTTCTAGCAGGTCTCTCACTGAAAGTTACCATGAGAAGAGAATTCTTTTAAATTTAAGAGATTGCTTATTTAGTTGAACTCAGATATTACTCTCATCGGTATTTAGAGTACCACTGCTAATAAATCTGTATTCTTCCCTGTTAAAAGTCAAACCCAGCCAGCTACAAAATACTTACTGCCCTTTAACCTTATGGATTTTATATGTATATATTTCATATTATTCTGTCATGCTTTTCATTTCAATAATGATAATTCTGCAATTAGAGATAAACTGGCCTGCAAATTGCTAGCAGCATGTTCCCCTCAGTTAACTAATTTATGGCATGATAAAATTTTACTTCCCAGAATTATGTCACAGGCAATGATGGAGAAACAACACATAATATAGTCAGTGACGGAGCTAAAACATGGCCCAGTGTTTTGGTTTGGTAATATTCCAGCACTTTCATAAACTGGAAGCTATGTTATCCCCAGAAATCTATTCTTACTGTCAAAACATGTTCTGGTGATTTTTTGTTCTGATTCCCAAACACTCCTTTTTAGACTTTTCTTCTGTCTGTCCTCCTTAGAGTCTATCCAAACCAATAAATGTCAAGGATGTCTCCCTTTCTCAGCACATCAAGAGTCTCTCACCACTTCATGAATCATTATCCTGGTATCTCTTTATCTCTTTTTCAGCTTTCAAGCTTCCTTTCATCTTCAGCTCTGTCCACAAACCCCCATATGTTTGTATAATGAACCATGGTTATAGCTGCCATTGATGCCTGAACCTAGAATTTTCAGGACGCAAAGCACAAGCCTCTACCCCTTGAGTTAAATCACCCACGCTGTGCAGTAATAGTAGACTACGCGGTCACTAGAAGGAGCTGCAGTAACATGCCCTAGGCCAGTGTACCATTGCCTGTGGTACAGATGACAGAATATTGGTGTCAACATTTATTACTTCAGCTGGATGTTGACTAAACTGTTATGGACAAGTTAACAATTTTTACCTAGAAGGATTACAAAACACTCTGTGCCATGGGGCACTGATAACATCTACCATGATGTATTATGCATTAGTCATCATATATGGTTACCTTTCTCTAAAAGTGGTTAGACTGGGAGCCTCCTTAGGCGCCATTCGTTTTACTTTCAGCTTGGTTTCTGTTCAGCCATGCAAGCAGTGTGGTGTTCTCTGCTAGTCTATTCTCCCCACTGCTGTAGAGCTACAAGTTATGACATCTACCCTAGCAAAAATACGATCTAGGTTTCAACAAGTGCCCACAACTACTGGGAATAATTACAGAATACCAGTGCACATAACTGACTTCAACCACTGTGGAAGCTGTATATCAGTAGGACTTTGCTTCCATATCATCTATATCCCACCTTGAGATGGACTTTTATTATCAACTGGTAATGTTGAATTGGTAATATATTATGTGACGGGCTAGCTGTCAGTGACCTAGCCAAGGGGTTTTGAAAGGGCAAAAAATGATTGGAGGACTTGGGATTCCCTTTCCACACCCATCGGGCCCCAGAGACTCACCCCCTCCCATGTCCGGATTGGCCCCTTGGGTCACCTGGAGGGGGATAAAAGGGGCAGCGTGGGCTGACTTGGGAGAGACCAGCGAGGGACAACTAGGAAGGAGCTTCACAGAGCTGGCAAGAGCTGAGCCAGAGGGGCAAGGGCAGTGCCTCGGAAGAGCCTGAAAGACCAGGACCTGCAGGCAGCAGGGGACCCTAAGCAGCATGGCATGTGGCCAGCAGGAGAGGCTCCACTGGGCTCCAGGATCCCCTATGAGAGGCTGCAGCCAGCAGGAGAGGCTCCCCCCACTCCAGGAAGGATCTGAGCAGTGACCTGAGGGGTTCCCAGCTCTGCTTCCAGCTCCTCCAATCAGAGACCAGGCAGCTCGATGTGAGGCCAGGGCTCCGGGAAGGTCAAGACCCCTAGCAAGCTGCAGCAGTGCCACCAGTGGTGGCTGTGTGGCAGTGCTCCTGACTTCCACATAGGTGATCTGGGGTTAAGTCCCAGCTGAGGTTACTTGGGGTGAATGAGATAACAAGAACCAAATCTCCTTGCAGTGGAAAAAAGCCATTGTGGTTCTGCCCCTCCAGGTACCTAGGCCCTCCATTTCTTTATCATTTTGTGCCTTTTTATATTTCACCAACCTGTATTATTTGTTCTGCTGTTCGTGTTTTATTTTTTGTTAACCCTGTTTTTTGTCAATAATTGTAAGTGTCTAACCTTTGTTGAATCCTGCCCCCTTGGGGCATTGTAGTGTCCATTATACCCTCTGATTTATGCCTGTTATATTCCCAGTATTAAAAGGTATACGGTTAAGTCCCCATTGGTGGTCTGGCTCTGCTCTATAGGGGGAGGAGAGTCCCTACACCTCCCACAGTGCTTGTGCACCTGCTTTGATCCCTTCAATTGGAGAGGGGGTACCTCTTTGAGTACTGCCCGGGTTACAATTACAAATCCCCTTTTTCCAGCCCTTTGGTTTAGCAATATTCCTTGCATAAATTGTCATCTCCTATGTGATCCAAGGGATCTATTCTTACTGTCTAAATATGTTCTGGTGAATTCATAAATGAAGCCATAATTGGGGACAAGTAATTCCAGAGAAAGAAATCTTCCTATATAAAATTAGCAGTGATAAATCTGAAGTCCTACCAAAATTCACCTTGTATAATTCCTCAGGTCATTGCACCAAGGGAACAATGTCTCCTTCACAGTTAAGTACTATTAACTGTTTATGTACTTATACATATTAAACAGAAGCCATGTTCCATTAAAACATATAAGACATTTCAATAAGTAAAAGGAATCTTGGATAAAATAATCTTCAATAATATTATTGAACCCTATAATCTTCCCTATCAAACATATAATCTTCAAAAACACTGACTTCACTCTTAAGTATGCATTCTTGTGCACATGTATACATCATGTAGCATGCCTATTTCACCATTTGAGATATTGATCTTCTGTGTCTATAAATTATCTAATAGATTAATTAAAATATTCTTCTAATTTTCACTGTTGCTATTGAACTATGGAATAAAAAAGTTGAATCTGTTGCCTATATCTAGCAATAAGGAACATCACAGTTTCTGAGTGATATAGCTTCTTGAGTTATGATGGTGTCAAAAATTTCATATTCTCTGAAACGAGTAGTGTGTATTAAATCAGTCCTTCTGTACTGATAACTTTCAGAAAGGACTATAATAATATCCATTCCATCTCTCCAGAAATTTCTGTGCATTCCCAACTTCAGAATCACCTTCCTTTTTATAACAGGTCTTTGCACATTATAATGCATCCAGCATTTTACTAAGGCCAAATAATACAGAAACAGTTGTTAGTAGAAACCGATTTTAAAATGTTCACCGGAACGTCTTTATAAGCCTATATGTTTATAAGTTTATGTATAGTCTTTCTGGTCAGAAAGTTGCCAGATGAATCATCAAAAAAAGGGTTTTTTTCTTGTAAAATTGAAAGAATAAATGACTGCCAATAAATAGGGGTTTTAGTCTTAAGTGTATTTGAAGAAGACACTCCTGAGTTTTCATAGTCTTACCGGGGTCAGGACTCACCTCTCTCACTCTGGGGCTGATTCCCCTTCACTCAGCCTCTGGCCCAAACCTCAGCCTCAGGCGTCCAAAGACTTACCTGGGCCTACTCCCCTTTCTTGGGGCTCCACATCACCCCCCTCACTTGGGGCTCCAGATCTCTACCCCTCACTTCGGGCTGCCCCCTCACTGGGGCTCCACAACTCTGCCCCCTCACTTGGGGCTACCACACCATCCCCTCACGTGGAGCTACTCATCTCTGCCCCCTCACTGAGGCTACAGGGCTTCGCTCCCCGGTGGGCTCAGGTGGCCGTAGCCGTGCCTGGCCCCAACTTTTCCTCCTCGGGGTCTCTCGGGGTCTTGCACCCCACAGGGCTCAGGTGGCCTCAGTCATGCCTGGCCCCCAACTACGTCTGATGGAATGCAAATCCACCTGAGGTAAGGACTAGGGCTAAGGCTCCCCTACCCTCCTTTCACTGGGGTGATAACTGGCCTGGCATTTCCTGGGGGCTTTTTATTTCAAGACCATTAAAAAGGAGAGAAGGTCATTAACACCTGCAGAGTAGAAAAACATTAGCAGGAATTAGGGAGATGATAACAAGGCAGGAGTCAACTAACTCCACCAGTGTTGCCTGAATAGAAATATCACTTCGTCTCCCAAGCAGCTGGCTTTAAAGTTTGGGCAAAACAGGAACCAAAAGGGAATGCAAGTGCACCACTGCACCCAACCTGAATCTGGCCCCTGGCCCTCCTTGAATCTCTATGCAAAAGAAGTTTCTTCCGCCCACCAACAAATTTAGCTGAAGAATTTGTAGAACTACTGATACTTATTTCTACTCCAGACATGATTTCTGCTCCTGAATTGTATGGGCCTCTCTTGTTTGTGGGTGAATGTAGTAGAACAAGAAACTGTTGAGACTATAGCTGTAATTGTGGAAGCAGTGGATAAAATACAGAACACATAAAAAGAGTCAGAAGAGACATGGTGAACCTGCCAAGTGTCATGTGTGCTGTGCTGACCAGTGATATTCCATGAGGTGCCAACAGTTCTGATTCAGGTTACCCTAAACTTGTCCAGATGTGTTGCAACCCAATTTAGTGTTATCTAGCTAATTTTCAGAGCATGTGGTCTTGAAGGTTTATCTGCAGCTGGTGAGCATTAGCAATATACCACAAATAATAGCTGACCTTCAGAGACTATGCTTTCCAAACAGTGCAAGGATTGTACACACTACACTTGTCCACAGTCTTCTGCTAGGAGGAGTGAACATGTCAGTCTCTTGTTCTGCAGGCATTAGCTAAATGTTGGTTTATAAACTCTAATATAGGGAAGTACTCGAAAAATACCCAATGTCAGGATGCTGAGATCTGACATTTACCTGTTGGGATAAGAAGAGCTTTATTCCTACCTACTAATATAGCTCTCAGGTTGGTATCCCTGCCCGCTTGTTTTTAGATGGGCCCTGCCAACCCTGTCCTGTGAGGGTTCATAAAAGTGTATCACAATATCTGGCCATGTGAGTAAAGGTTTAATTTTGTGCTGAGCAATTGTGACAGAGTGCACATTTGGTAGTGCCGCTGACAAAACAATTTGAATGATAGAATAGCCAATGTCGTTTGTATGATTATGGCATGCTGCACCCTACACATTTACAAGGATGATTATTTTTGCATATAGTAAACTTAAAATATTGCTGGTTTTAAAGCACAGGGGGTACGGCCAAATCTGGGTTTACACACCCTGGAACACAGTCCCTGTGAGTAGGGAAATTAAGGATGTGCTGTGTTCCCACATTCTTGCAGCACTGTAATATGTACACATAATGCAGCATTTGTAGGGGGCTCGGACAGTAAAGAAATTCTTCCTTATGTCCAGCCTGAAATTACTATTAATTACTTTCACTTTTATGTGCCAATATACTTTATGTAATTGCATGGTTCCTAAGAAGTTAGTGGTTCTCAATCAGGGTGCCACAGCACACAAACATACCTAGAGATCATTTTAAGGGTGTAACTTGGTGTTGCACATATTAGCACTATTAGGTGCAAAAACACTTATACATGATTCATAAGATAAACCTAGAGATTTCAAATATTAATCCATAGTGTCAAAAACATTCAAACCTATTATGGTATATCTGAGTTTTTTGCCGCAAAACAAGTTTTATATTATTCCCCTGTAGTCAAGAAAGGAGTGAAAGCAAAGCACTCACATTTTCCTAGGCATGCCTAGATTCCAAAAATGTTGAGAATAAGAGTTAAGTAATCATGTAAATGTAGATTTATAGTTTTGCTGGGTTTTTTTTAAACTGTCTATAAATGTACTGTCAAGCGTAGCACAAGCATACATCTAACCTGTATTCCAGTAAACTACTCTATTGGAATGGCTAAGGAAGGAAATAAAATAAACATTTAGCTAACCAATATGTTATGTAAGCTGTTTGTCCATAAATGGGCCTGAATGTGTGTACAGGTTAAAAATTATACCAGCATGTCTGTGCAGAAACTTAAAAAATGGTGAAAGGTGAAATTACATGATCCCTGAACACCTAGCTTCAAAGGATCATCTCACTGAGACTTGCAAGTGGTTGAGCAAGTTCATATTTTTCTTTCCCTTGACACAGTATCTGGGCCATAAATACACTGCTGCACTGGTTATATATATTGCATAGGGATGGAGTACACAAGGCCTGGCTGTAACTCTCCTCCATGAAGCTGTTACCAGACCAGTCATGCCTGCAATGTTCCAGCACCTGCACTGCCTGCAGTAAGTGGTATTGTGATGGAGAGTTTGGAATCATTATTGATGACACCAGTAAGAGCAGAGGCAGCAGTGGGGCTTACACTGTCACTGACAATGCAGACAGCCATGGGGATGACACTAAAGACGGCTGTTAGAACCTGTATTGTGTGGCGCTCTAACACCTCTGCAAGCCACAAGCACGGCCTTCAGGGTAGCTCTGCACAAAGAGGAGCAGAGCCATCAGTAGGGCTTACCACCTTCTCAAAGTAGGCCTGAAGTGTCTGACAGCAGTTCCTATATAGAAGCCTGTTAATAATGGTCACCAAAAGAAAGCTGCTATTTTTAGCCCTTGTAGTGAATGGTCATTTGAAACATTAAATAAAAACATATACATTCAGATAGCATTCACTTTTAAACAGCCAGAGCAATTCTGAGTATCTTAAAAAACAGCCATGAAGATGGGCAAATAAGCAGAAAAAGTAAAGATTTCAAGCTAGCATTAGACTAGGAGAAAGCAATATCCTCTAACTGGTATCTCCTTCTGGTGCCTCACCAAGTGAACAGCAATGCAATCAGAACTGTGCAGCACAATGACAAGCAGAAGCTTCCCTGTGTGTGGGAGCTGCCCAGAGTGCACACCTATGTTGTTACACCTCTGTGGAACCATGTCAAGCAAGAGGCTACCTACTCCAGGAGGAAGTAATAAAGAAAGTGAGAAAATCTCAAGCAGATTACATTCACATGAATAGCTCTTGGTTCATTGACTAATCAGGGCTGCAAGATTGGGCTCCATTGTGCAAGGTTCTGAAAATCCTCAACTTCTACTACAGACCATGTGGGTTGTGCAGGCTCAGGCTCTTGGAAATGTGCTTGGTAGCATGTAGCATGGAGCCCTCAATGCTCCACATGTATTACATAGGTTCTTCTTTCCTCACATATACCCAAAACCAGCAACTACATTCTAATGTTTTATGATGTTTGCTAGCCAGCAAGCACAACATCTTGACCCTTACCTACAAGATAATAGCATCTCATTGTTAGTTCACCCACGGAAGGAAGAAGATCCAGCAGAGAGAAGGTCCACAGCATAAAGAACATATTTTAATCAAACTCATTTCCTGTCTTTCATAGCAGACTGGTGTTTGTTACCCCCTTCATCCCTTGGCAGTGGTGCTGAATACTTATGAGAATTGATTCCATCAACTAAACAATTCATTTCAGCTGAAATAGTTTGGTTACAAATGTCCAACCCAAATTTTAGCATTATCAGTTATCCTCAACGGCTCTACAGTATTTTTCTAAACACCAATAACAGGAGTTAGATAACTTAAAAAATATTTTTTTCTTTTTATCTCCTTAAAATTCCAGGTGCTTTGTCATTATTTTATTTGGTTTCTTTTTATTAGCTTCTTTTAGCTATCCACATTTTCCATTTTGTGAAGCCTGCCTCAAAACGTATTTCAAGGTGTGTAGTACTATGATTTATATAACTTAACAGAATAGAAAGAGCAACAGTGAACAATGAACAAAACCCCATATTAAAATTTATTCTCCTTTCTTTGTTCTCTTATCTTCATCATCTCCCAGCAAACTGAAACTATGGAAAATCTTTATTGTATTGGGCTTCAGATGGTGTTTAACCAATGAGGTCTCCAATAATGTGAATGGAAAGCGGCAAAGGTTTGTCACACCCTAACCTGCATTATTGCAGAAATGATCGGCTACTGTCACAGCAGCTTTCCAGAGAAGATTGAACTATGCAAAGTAGTTAAGATAAAAAAGCCACAGCATAAAAACAAATTAATTTTATTACTAATATATACATTTATTTTACAGGAAACAAAACATTGAATTTTGTGAACATTCAGGAAGAAGAACAGTCAAATTCTAAAATGTATACTTTGCATGCATGTTAGGTTCAGGAAACCATGACTGACAAATTTAGTCATAATTTTTTCAGTCATATATCAGTAAAGATTTAGAACATAACTGACGAGATAACTTTGTAACAATTAATTACTGTTGGTTCCAATGATATTTTCATAAAAGACATACACATGATTGGATTCAGTGAATAAGATTGCACTGTATACACAAGGAAATCAACATACCAGACTTTAAAAAATGGACATAAACTAAGTGTAGACAAATAATGTGAAATTGATTCATTTTAGGATAATCTAATCAAATTGAGAGAGGTAAGAATTACATTAAGCAATTATATCTACTATAGCTGCATAAAAGAGGTAGCCTTTATTTTTTTTTAGCAAAATGTTGTTAATTTATTTTTAGCAAAATGTTGTTAATTTATTTTTTCGGCCAATGAAAAACTAATTTTAGTCCAATATATTTCAGCTCCATGTAAAAATAGCTTTCATTCTGGTTAAAGCCACATGGTTTATATACTTAAAAAGCTTTCTGTAAACATTAGGCACTTCTCTAAAGTTCATTGAACTTGATGAAGAAACCTATTGTCATTTATGAACTTTGTACAGGGCCACTAATGCATCTATCCACACAAAAATAGGATTGTTAAAAATGACATTTTGGACAAGGGCACTGGTAAAAGGTTAATCAAAAGTATTTGATTATTAGCTGCCATGAGAGCAGTGATGTAATGTCCCACAGATAATGTTTTATTTGGTTTGGATGTTAAATTTTCAAATCACAGGTCAAAATTGACACAAAATACCAACGTGTTTTCTTAAAGCCCATAATGGTTTGGAGAATTATGAGTTACTGAAACGTAACATACAAAAAATTAATTTTACCTACCTTTTGATGAAGAGGCTTACATGAAAATATTATCTTGGAGTCTAAGATGTATTATGTATTATTTTAAATAGCACACATTTGCAAATTAGGGTTTTCCTGAAAGTTACTAAGCACCTTCAACTCCATGGTAATCATGGGTATTGAGTATCTTCCAAAACTGAATCTCTTAGTTGTTAAAGAATGAACTAATTTCTGCCAGTAACTCCCTTTTATATGAATGAGGAAATAATTTTATCTCAACAATCTCATGGCAATTTCAGTATAGGAGTAGATACAGCATTATGGTGTCATTACACTGTCAACATGTGTGATTACAATTGCAAAATTAATTTAGTGCTAACCTGTGGAGTGCCCACAATAGTTCTATTATAATACAAAATTACAATAGAAAATTGCTTTGAAAGTGAGTTCATGAAAATGCCATGGCTATACCATTAAGAGTCCTCTACAATATGATGATTTGATGGGAAAACAATTTAGACGCTAGTTGCACCAAGACTGTCATTACAAGGCCTTTATGTTGTGAGATTAGTATAGCAAAATGATTTCCATGAATATGTACAGAAATTCCACACCCATGCAGTTACCTGACTTAGAGACAAATCCTACATTCATGTGTGGTGTACAGCTTCCAATGAAGTGTGAAAATGGTGTAAACATGACTTTAATCAAGTGTATACAATTATTCTCTTGTTCTAATATGAGGCTGAAATGAAACAGTGTCACTGGGAGTCCTGTTACAAAACTGCTGAAGGGAAAATTTCACACACACACCAAATATTGTAAGTTAAACTCACAGTACAGGAGAATTGCATCTCAGACATTGGTCTGGCCTGTCAAACTACTCATATAAGCAGGGTTTTGCAGAATCAGACACTTACATAGAGGCAGATCCTGACTCCCATGGACTTCAAGGGAGGGTTTTTTTTTCATTCTGTAGGACAAGTATTGGACTGATAGCAGGGTGGGACCTCATGCTTACCAGGATCCCTGTATGATTAGGTTGATATGAGGATATTTGATTCATACATTTACAGAAATCCTAAATGTTAAAGCTTTGGTTTTGTTTCTTAAGCTTTACATTATATTCTGGCTTCTTTGTTTTATTTTGTGGGGGTGTTTTTACCAGAGAAGAACAAAATAGACCTTATGGGAATTCCTGGTAGCCAATCTGAGAAAAAATAGTCTATTTAAAAACATCTCTTGACCACAACAAATTTTGATCAATTACTTCCAAGTACAAAATTGATTCGTTCCCTTTCACTTGTTAAAAGGGCACACAACCTTCCAGCCTTTGGTGTGACATCTTGACCAGTTTCTTAGCTAAAACTTCTTTCTCCTACCAGCGTTATCTCTGAACATTAATGCATGCTTAAATTCTCCTCTATGCATATCCTTGACCTATTTCCCTAGTTCACATGGATCTAGCATCTTTAAAGCTAACCTAATGCTTACTTTTATAACTGCCTTGGTTGGTTTAAATAAGTCAACAATGTCACTTCTTGATTGTTCCCAAAACTAAATAAATACAGGTTTTCAAGCTTTCCCTGAGCATAAACCCCGTTTCTTATCTTAATAGCCCTATTCTGTAATTTTTCCAACTTATCTCTATGTGTCTTCAAATTGAACAACCAAAATTTGACCCTGTGCCCTACATACAATCTAGAAAGTGCTTCATAATGTATTGCCACAACATCCTTGGGTTTAGTAATTTTTCCCTCTTGACACAAACCAATATTTTATTAAACCTCTTTAACTGCTACTGCTGTTGCACACTGGAATGAGAATTTAGATATGAGATACGTCTTTAAATATAGGCCTTTTGCCTTTGCCATTTCAGGTAATTCCTTGTTATTTTTAGTTAAGTTTTACATTAACTTTATTTGTACCCAACTTTATTCCATTACTTATACAATACATTACATATTCTACCCCTGAACTCATCAATCTAAGCTATCAAGAGTGATCTATAAAGCATTCACAGTTCTCTTAACCAATCTCTTGATTTTGTAAGATCTACAAAGTTAATTATCTTACATGTTTTAGCTTTATCCAGTTTACTTTGGCTGAGTTCATAATGAAAAATGCTTTAACAAGTGTGGCATCAGTAAAAGATTTCAATATAAGAAAATATCATAAACAATTATAAAATCTTTATTTTTTTAAAAAGTGCATGTATGTTTCTGGAAATAAATATTCTGTGCTATCATTAAACAGTTGTTGAGTGAGTGCAATATTCTATACAAACAGCTGCTAAGAAAAATATTTAGATTCCACAGTTATTTTATCAGAAATTAGCTAATGCCAAAGTTAGGGTTGAGTGTCCAGTTTTCATTTTGCTCCCCTCTGTGCATTTATTATAATAAATTCAGGATCATGTACTATTTCATAAACTACATACCATAATAAACTATCAAACTTTAAAACTTTGTTCCAATAACTTTACATGCAAAAGTAACATCTCATAGACCTGCTGGGTGCTGGCTCTAGATTTAGGACCCAGATGCCTTGTCCCAGGTGGGAGACAAGGCACCCTCAGACTGACCACAACCTTTCTATTTGATAACAGGCAAATTTATTGATACACAGCGATAACAAAAAAGAAGCAATATAAGCTATCAAACAATTCTATATATCCACCAATTCTAGGGCTGTCATCAAAGTACATCTGGCCAGGATCAGAGTCTTCATTCTGAGGCTCTCTCTTAGGTGTCAGATGTAAACATACCAGCAGCCTGGAGGTAGAGTGCCGAGAACCACACCTCCCCTCCAGTAAGGTGGATGAGATGGGCTGGTGGTGTGCCTTCTGTCCATGATGGCCTTGGGGACTCCTCCTGGGGAAAAAGGGACAGTGACCCCTCTCAGGGTGGATGACGGGGAGGGGCCCAGGTGGAGGACCCTTTGTTACTCTCAAGTCTCTGCTTTTGTATTCTTTCCTCATCCTGATGACTTCATCCATGGCTACCACTGATTGGTCTCTCTCTGTGTTTTTCATAGATTCATAGATTCATAGATGCTAGGGTCGGAAGGGACCTCAATAGATCATCGAGTCCGACCCCCTAGATTGTTCACACCATCTACTTTATGTTCCGCCAACATACTCTAAGCTCATCACATGCACACCCTTCCCAAAACAGGAATTTCAGGCCCCACTTTTCAGCCTTGCAAGATGGTGCCAGCTCATCTCATGTTATGGAAGAGTGTGGTACATGCTGCCAGTTTTTCAGACTGTATGTGTCCTTTGGCCTTGTTGTGTTAGACAGCCTGTAAAGGCTGAGAAACTCTGCATGTGAGATGCAGGTTTTTGGAAATCAATTAATATATATTATATATATATATATGCCAGTTCCCAAAAAACAAACCTTTAAATACTATTCTTAAACTATCCCTGGGTATACCAGTTGGAGTCCAATTTAATTGTAATTGTGGAGACTTTCTCTCCATCAGACCCACGGCAAGGCCAATATCTGCCATGAAAGTGCAGAAAGTGACCCTTTCCCCAAATTACCATCATGAGAAGGACTTCAAGGGACCTCGATTACCATCAAGGGAAGGACTACACCCTGAAAGTAGTCAAGCACTTCCCCTATCTCAGTAGTCACCTCTCTCAGCGGGTGAATATTGATAAAGAGATCCAGCACAGGATCCAGTGCACAAGTACCTCCTTTGGGAAAAGTTTCATTGTGTCTTTATTCATTGCAATCTCTGGAAAGACACCAAAATCCAGGTCTACAGTGCAGTTATCATCCCCACTCTCCTCAGTGGATATGAAATGTGGGCCACCTACTTGGTTTGTATTGCCATACATCAATTGGCACATTAAAAAAGTGATATTATGGAAAAGGAAATGTTGAGATATTTTAGGGTCTCTCAGTGACTATCAGGAAACAGATCTACTCAGCAGTTTAAATAACAAATTGTTAGAAACTGAAAACACTAGATATGCATGTGGAATTGTCTGAGTTCAGTAGTCATGGGGAAAAATAGTTTTTGTCAATACTCTTTTATTTTCATTTCTTGAGAGATTGGTTGCAACTGTGGTTTCCAGGGTCCATATTTTTTATCCACAGAACAAGTGTGACCCAACTAGTGTAAGTTGTTTTCTGCATATTTCACTTGCGGTCTCAGATCTGGTCGAATGTGAAAGTATTGCAATTGAATGTACAGTCTTTGCTTTTTTTTTAATTCAAATGCTAGAAAGTGTCTTGATGCCCCACCTTGCATAGGTCATCTGACCCCACAAGTCTTTCCTGCCCAAATGCAAGGGGGCTGGAACCGATGATCTGTCAGGTACCTTCCAGCCTCTAACAACTATGAAACTATGAAAAAACCACATTTAGTCAAACTCTGACAGTGTGTTTTATGTAAGTACTTCTCTAACAATACATAAATATACAATAAATTTCATAGATTTCATAGACGTTAGGGCTGGAAGGGACCTCGGAAGATCATCGAGTCCAGCCCCCTGCCCAAAGGGCAGGCAGTCAGCTGAGGTCACAGGATCCCAGCAAGATAAGCATCCAATTTACTCTTGAAGGTGTTCAATGTAGGTGCTTGAACCACCTCCAATGGCAGGCTGTTCCAGACCTTGGGGGCTCGGACAGCAAAGAAATTCTTCCTTATGTCCAGCCTGAAACGGTCTTGCAGTAGTTTATAACCGTTTGACCTCACCATCCCTTGGGACGCTCTGGTGAAAAAATGTTCCCCCAGATACTGGAGGTCACCCCTGATAAACTTATAGGTGGCCATCAGATCACAACCCTGAGATACCCTGAGATAGCCATCAGATACCTGCCCCTGAGCCTGCACTTATCCAAGCTAAAGAGCCCCATGGCTCTCAGCCTGTTGTCGTAAAGTCTGTTTTCCTGACCTCTGATCATGCGTGTGGCTCTTCTCTGGACTCTCTCAATCTTCTCCACATCCTTTTTGAATTGTGGAGCCCCAAACTGGATGCAATACTCCAGCTGCGGCCTCACCAAGGCCGAGTACAATGGGAGAATGACATCCCAGGATTTGCTTGAGAAGCATCTGTGGATGCAAGCCAGCATTTTGGTCCGCTTTAGTAGCCGCGGCATCACATTGCAAGCTCATGTTCAACTTGTGGTCAGTGACGACCCCCAAGTCTCTTTCTTCCATAGAACTAGCCAGTGTAGCACTGCTGAGCCTATAAGGGTGCTGCAAGTTTTGCCTCCCAAGGTGGAGAACCTTGCATATTTCAGTGTTAAACACCATCACGTTCTCATCCGCCCATTTGCTGAGCCTGTCTGGATCACCAGCCTGTCTTCAGGTGTGGATGCTATGCCCAGATTGGAACCAGATTGGAGTTACCAGTTTATTTAGTCCAAGTGACTGAAGAGCTGTTAGATGATAAGAACTGTTATTGTTGACCTCAACCAAAGTAGAAATTGTGAGAAAAGCTTTTATGATATTATGTAATGTTTCTATTTGGCTTTCATGTATTTAACCTGTAGGGAGTAGTTCCACATCTAAAAAAAAAAAATTCCATACAAGAATAACAGGCAGAGAGAACTATGAAGATAATTTTAAATCATTAAAAGATGCACCAAAATTAATATTGTACAGCTCCAATTTGAAACTTCCTCTGCATTTAGTTGATCTTTACCAAATCTGTTTATCTGTAAATAGTAATAATAATAATGTTACAGTAAAATAAAAACAAAACATCTTATATCTTATTAGGAATCCCTTAGGTAAATTTCATAGCAGATTTCTAGTATTTATTTCCAGTAAAATGGAAAAAACAGTTAGGATCACAAGGAACAAATTATTTTAGGCTAAAGAAAAGAAACCTCAGTGATTGATAAATTGAAGTTTTCTATTCAATTCTTTACTTTGTCCCATAAGAATATTCTTTGACAAGTTTCAGAAAGCAGTTTTCTTCTATGTTAGAATAAAAACTCCTTCTACTGGTGAGTGTTGCTTTACTTGATCAATTACATTGCTGTAACATAAAAGGCTATCTGAAAAAAATGTATAGACCCATATTTTATTTTATTTTTCTTTAAAAAAACCCATTAATTATTTGCCTTCCTATTTGTCTATTATTAATAGACATGTTTAAGTACTTGGAAGATCAGGGCTCTACTGAATATTTTTCTAGAGGACAGAAATAAGGTCTTCCATTTGGATGTGTTTATTAACATCACTAAAAAGGTCACTTAAAACTTTATATTTTTTAAGAATCAATTTTTATTATTTCAAGGTAAACTTCTTGCTTGTTTGTATTAGTTATGTAGAAATGAGTCTTCCATAGACAATGAAATATAAGCATATAATAATATATATACTATGATATTCAAAAAAGTTGACAGAGGCATTGCCTTGAGCATGAAAAGGTTGAGAACCGCTGGTATAGGCACTTCTGTTCCATGTGACAACTGAATTGGTCTCTGTTGTATACCAACTGGCACATTAAAAAATATGCTATTGTACAACAGATGTTCTCTGTTGGTTCCCAGGGGTCAGACGTTGAGCTGCAGTTTAGAGAGGCTACAAGTCTGCAGCTCCTCCCCCTTAGTCCCCATTCCCTGCCCCCCTCCCCGCCAGCCCTGGTGTTTTCAGAATGGAGGAGGGGCAGGGAGCAGAGGGAGCTTGGTCTGGAGTTTGGCCAGCCTGTGCTTAAGGGTGGGCAGTTGGATTGGAGCCCTCCATCTCAGGGCGGGTGGGGCTTCTATCCACCTGCCCCACCTTCCAGTGCAGGCTGGACAAACTCCAGATGGAATTCCCTCTGCTCCCTTCCCCCTGCCTCCCATTCTGAAGTGCCAGGAGTAGGGCTTAACTGATGTAGGCCAGCCCCGCCACTGGCATATGCTGGCACAAGTCTAATGAAAGTGTTCCACTTTGGAGCATCGTCATCTGAACCCTCATGTAATGAGGGTTTAGGCTGTTGCAAGTTAGGTGCTTTTAAAGCTCTCTGCAGCCCTACACTTGTAATGGTATGGCTATAGAGCACTTCAGGGGGATGACTGCAGGACAACGTGTCACTTGTGTCAGTGCCCTCAGTGAAGAGAATCTGTTTTGTAATAGATGAATTTGAGGTATAAAGAAAAACTGAAAGGAGAAACAATTCTGATAATGCAGTACGTGCCTAAGGAAGCATTACATTTCCTCCACTAATGAGATTATGTACTGCTTAATTTTGAGAAAACTTTCTTTCTACCCAGTGAATAATTTAAATGGCAATATTTCATTTCAGTCTAAATGCTTAATCTTTCAGACAGGATGGAACACCATGGCCATACCACTTGTAGGACTACTGTGTGACTTTTTTTAGTGAGTGGTCATGGGCTTTTATATAACTTTGATACTGAATTACTCTACTTAATGCAGTCACCTTGTATTAATTTTTAATTCTTTGGTTTTTTATATTTTCATTTAACATTTGTAGTGAGATACAAAGATCCTGAAATGCTCAAAAAGCCCAGTCATTGTTTGAGCTCCATGTCATAAATGCTGTAGCACAGCAGCTGGCAACCTTAAACAAATTGCAGGCTGGGTGGCTTTGGTGATACAGCACTGCTGGGAGGCTTTACCTGCCCCTGTGCTGGGGCCAGGCAGCTGAACCTGCACTACTGCCACTTCACCCAGTGCCCCACTTCCCAGCTATGGGCTTCCAGCTAGCGTTCAGAAGCCAGGCATCTGGAAGCTCCATCCTCACTGCTGCCACTTCTCCCTGCTCCCTCTATCCCTTACCAATGGGGAGCGCCGTGTCACAGTTCCACTGCCTAGAAGCTGTACCCATGCTGTAGCCAGGAAGCAAGAGGCTGGGGAAGTGGCAGAAGTGTGGGTGCCATACTTGTTTTCTTGTGCTAATGCAGCTCCTTGATGCCTGGACATGGGACAGGCCTGTTGCCCAGCAAATAATCTGGCTTTGGTATGAGCACAGGCCCAAACAAAGCCCCCTGGTTCCATAAACTGGATCCCGTGGTTTCATTGGCCAGATTCAGCCGGTGCATTGTATGTTGATCTTGCAGTAGGACACACAAGAATGCAATGCCTGCTTCCAGGGAAAGACCTAGGGGAAGAGGGGGAAGACTACAAGGCTGGAGACTGTAGCTGTGAGCCAGAGTACTCTCTCTGAGTGTGGGAAAAGACAACAGGGTTTGGTTTAACCCTTTATTATTTGTACATGATGTCTGTGGAGTTATGGTTTATGCTGTGGGCAGGTTAACCTATGGAAATAAAAGACCACGTGGTGCAACAAGACACCCCACTACAGGGAGGATTTAGCAAAAGAGATGGATATGTATAAGGACAAATGGATAGTCAAGGCTCTCACTTGTGTAGCAAAACCCCGTTTTTCTTTCTGTCCCTCTCTATTCCCTATAGACAAGCATAAGTGAACTCAGACTTAGGATAAACTTTAACATTTTCACTTTGGTAGCAAGTTTTGGATATCCACTGTTTTATATTGTATAATTATTAGGTTTGTACTGCTTTTTATTGTTGTATATTGTATTATTATCATTTTTGTATTGATTTTTATTCTTTCATATCGATATTGTATGGTTTAGGCCTGTGTTTGTAAGTGAACCAAAGTCATGTCAAGTTTCCATTTTATATGTCAAGCCTCCATTTTGTGTCCTCTGCCTGGGCATCCCATGTCACAAATGTATGAGTCACATATCCCTCCCATGGTTCCCAGACGAATGAGAATGATTGGGAATGATTCAAATACAATGGTAGCAGGCCTCTACTGAATGGCCTGTAACCACTGGGCCATCACCTCACATTGATACATCCAGGAACCACAGACCTCACCCAGGAACAGACAAGAACCCAGCATTTGAAAGACAAAAGACCCTGCAGAACCAGCAACTCTACCATTGTATCCCACCATTACAAACACCTGAAACTGCACATCCCTGCATGAAGCACACATGCTCAGTATGACAGGGGCTGACCCTTGCCTGAGTATGCCTCCTGTCACTAGGGGCACACAAGGTCTGACCCTATAAAAAGGGGCAATGAAGACAGACCCAGCAGGACTCCCTCTCCATCTGGACCAGCACCATGCCACACCACCTATCTACCCAGAGGCCCTGCTGGCAACCCCCCTCTGGAAAACACCTACTGGACAAGGACCCCTTTCCAGCCTGGATAGGTTGCTACCATCCCCTCTTCAACCAAGGACTTGGACTCTGCTTCTCTTCCCTACCTGGACTCCAGTCATTACACTGAGTCTCTTTCTCCTGCTGCCAGTGTGTGTGTGTGTGTGAGAGAGAGAGAGAGAGTGAGAGAGAGAGAACCAATAACTTCATGGGGCTGTGTAGTGTGTTATTTGTGTAATAAAACTGTTATTTGGACCCTTAAGTTGGGTTTTGCTTTACTATGGTTTGGCCCTGCTCTAATCTCTGCTCCTCGCCTCTCTAACTTCTGTCTCATTTCTCCCTCTCCTGTTTCTGGCTCACTGCCACCTTTAACACCTGTCCTGAGCTCCTCCCTGCCTCCAACCCCCCCTGTTTCTTTGCCACTTCCTTATTCCCACTGCCTTTTCCTTTTCCCCTGAGCAACCAGGTTTCTGCCTCAGTTTCTTTCCTGGCTGTCTCCTCCTTGCCACCACTTATCTGCCCTCACACCTAATAGCTCAGCTGTCTGCCTCAATTTACAGCTCCAGTCTACCTTAAGTAAACCCAAGCCTCAATTCCTTAGCCAGGTTCTCTGTAGTCCACTTGTTCTGGCAACTCTCACTCCCTACACTTTAACTGTCTCTCTCTTACCTCAACCTTCCCCCAAGTATCCCAGGTACCCCAAGCACACACATACACACTATACCATCCAAGTTAGGAACTTACCTGTGTGTATGTGTAGGTGGGTTGTGTGTGTGTGAACTGGTGAGTATGTGTGTGTATATATATGAATTAATGATCTGTGTCTAACTTTTGGGGTGTATAATATATATGCTTGAATTGGTGATAGGTATGCATGTGCCTAGGCTAGTTTGGATGTGTGTGTGCCTGAGTTGGTAGTGTGTGTATATATGCACCTACTTGATTTGTGTGTTTGTATATGTGCAATTGTGTCACACCTTCCTGTCTAACTGCGCAATATTGAGATCTTGAGAGCTGGCCTGACCCCACAGGCAACAACTGCTGTTGTGTAGGGTGAGAAGATACTATTTGTTGAGAGAAGATGCAAATAGAGGGGAGCATATGTAGCAAAAGTCTTGAGTAAGACTATTGAGTCTGATTAATTCAGGGTGTAGCAAAACCCTTAATTCATTTTTTTTCTTTTAAAATGCATTCTCTCCCCTTCCCCAACCATTTCTGACTTTGTCTCCCCCTCTCTATTCCCTATAGATAAGTATAAGTAAGCTAAGATGTAGGATAAGCTTTAACATTTTATTTTAGGTAGTAAGTTTTATTTATCTCCCCTCTGCAAATAAGTGCCCTGCTATTTTGATATAGATATCCACTGTTTTATAAGTGATAATCATTATGTTTTTATGGATTTTTTTACTGATTTTTTATAAGTCATGTCAAGTTTCCATCTTGTAATGTCAAGCCTCCATCCTATCCCCATACCTGGTTGTGTAACCTATGATTCATACTATCCCTCCTATGTAACTTGGTTCCTGAATGAATGGGGATGAATGAGTTTGCTTGAGAGACAATGGCAGTAGATCTAAAAATAGCTCCTTCTAAGGACTGAACTATCAACACCAATACCTGAACCAAAACCCAGGCCTTTGGAACCACCCTCAGCATTCAAGAAACAAAAGATGAGGCAACCCACCATTGTGCCAAGCTGCACATGCTCAGTAAGAACATCTGGAGCCCTCTGGAACAGGACTGACCTTGCCTGGACAGGCCCTCCCCATAGGAGATCAGAGGTAGTCTGCCCTGTAAAAAGGGGTAGTGAAAACTGATTTCTTGGGACGCCCTCTCCATCCGGACCAGCACCATGCCACACTACCTATCCACCCAGGGGCCCTGCCAGTGAACCCCCCTCTGAACAATACCTGTTGGACAAGGACCCCTTTCCTGTCTTGATAGGTAGCTATCACCCCCACCCCCTCTTCAACCAAGGACGTAGACTCTGTTTGTCTTCCCTACCTGGACTCCAACACTTCCAGTAAGTCTCTTTCTCCTGCTACCATCGTGAGTACTTGTGTGCGCGCGCGCGCGTGTGTGTGTGTGTGTGTGTGTGTGTGTGTGTGAACCAATAACTTCATAAGGATGTGTAGTGAGTTGTCTAATAAACCTGTTATTTTGAAACCCTGAGTTGGGTTTTTTCTGTTTCCTGACTGTTTCCTCCTTGCCACCATTTATCTGCCCCCCTCCACTCCTGCCAATCTCTAAGCTGTCAGCCTATTTCCAGACCCAAGATCCAAGATTCATGCCTCTCTCTCTCTTTCCTGGCTGTCTCCTCCTTGCCGCCACTTATCTGCCCCTTCTCCCCAATATCTCAGCTGTCTGCCTCAGTTTCCAGCCCCAGTCTACCTTAAGTAACCCCAAGCCTCAGTTCCTCAGCCAGCTTCTCTCAGTCCACTGGTTCTAATCACAGTTCTGGCAATCTTCACTCCCTACACTTTAACTCTCTCTCTCACCTTAACCTTCCTTCAAGTATCCCAAGTACCCCACGCACACACATACATACCATACTATCCAAGTTAGGAACTTACCTATGTGTGCATGGGTTGTATCTGTGTAAACTGGTGAGTGTGTGTGTGTATATGTCATTGTGTGCATGATATATGAATTAGTGATCTCTGTATGTGTACTGAGTGTGCGGGTATGGACAATTGATTTTTGTCTAACTTTTGGGTGTATAGTGTATGTGCTTGAATTGGTGAGAGGTATGCATGTGCCTAGCCTAGTTTGGATGTGTATGTGCCTGAGTTGGTAGTGTGTGTGTATACGCACCTACTTGATGTGTGTGTTTATATATGTGCAATTGCATTACACCCTCCTGTCTAACAGTGCAATATTGAGATCCTGAGAGTTGGCCTGACCCCACAGGGCAACAAGGGGAAATCAGAGCAAGGAGTTGAGGTACAGGCTGGGATTCCTCTCTTTTTCCTTCCTCCACTCTCTCTTCTCTGCTTTGAGGGAAAAAATGCTTTACCTTGAAATACGCTGCTGCTTGGTTGAGGTTGTAACACAAATGGAGTTAGGTGGTAGCCAGTTCCTCCCAACTCTTCATGTCAGCAACTATTTTCTTGAGGTATGCCTTCAATATCTCATTGTACTATTTCTTCTGGACAGTGAGATCTCGGACCATTACTAAGCTGGGAGTAGAGCACTTATTTGGGGAGCTGAGAGGCATCTGCACACAATCTCCGGTCCAGTGAAGATGGTGTTTAAGGATCACTGACTCAATGTTGGTAACATTGTCTTCAGCAAGGAAGCTGGTGTTTGCATGGTGATCTTCCTATGTTATGTGGAAGATTTTCTGGAAATGTTGTTGGTGATACCGGTCCAGGCTCTTGAAATGATGACAATTTGGTACTTAAATTGCTGAGTAATTTCCTGCTCCTGGGGTTCCCGAAGATCCACATGTAGACAGAATGACTGCCACCATCCTCATTCTACACCTATTTGCTCTCTTTATTTTCTTTGGCAACCATTTAATGCCCTGCTCTCAGAGCTGGAGGCAGCACTCACTGTATCACCAGCCAGCAGGAGAAGAATATCTCCTTGATGAGCTCCCATGCCAGGATGAATTTGGAGGTATGAGCTGGGGCTATGGGGAAGGAGAAGGCCCCAGGTCCTGGGCATGACCTAAAACTGCACCCTACCAGGGTAGGGGGCCTGATGGCATGACATCCCCAGGAAATGCCAGGACCATGAACCTCCCTGGTGAAAGGCAGGTAGCTGATGCCTGAAAACCTCCAGCCACCACACACATGCACAGTCCTGGCTAGGGAAAGCCCAGACCTGTAAGATCTTTGACAGGCCTGAGGCTTACTGGTTGCAGTGGAGTTGTGAGGCTCCAGCTGAGCTTAGCTGCCTAGCATGTCATCTGTGAGGTATGGGAAGAAGTGTAGGGGAGGTACAGAGCTGCAAAAAAGACCCCTAGACATCAGGGGCCTAAATGGGCAGCCTCCCTCCTGAGTAACATCTGAATCAGTTTTCCATCAAGGCATGGCAGAGCAAAAACGGGCAGGTGTTTGGTCCAGAAACAGGCAGGCAAGCTGAGATATAACTGGCACCAGGAAGGTCCCCTGTTACAGGCTGCCACCACTGATGTTTTGCCTACATACACATAAGTAACATGAGTTTTCCTTTCAACAGTTTGAGGTGCAGTTTCACAGAAACCCCAGCACCTATCTTCTTGAAACTTGGCAGGCTTCATGCCCTCAGAAGGGGTTACCATCCCTGCTCTTTTCATCTCACTCTGCCTTAACACATACACAATACAAGTCTTGCTTTCAACAGTTGAGATGCTCTTTCACAGAAACCCCAGCACCTATCTCCTTGAAACTTGTCAGGCTTCATTCCCTCAGAAGGATTTACCATACCTTCTGTTTTCAACCAATTCTGGAAAAAATAACGAAGTTATAGATATTTATATTTTAGTGATTCCTCATTATAGCCTATAGCCGAATCACCAAATCACACTGAATCAGCGCCAAATCTTTCAAATCCAATTCAGCTGAATTGACTCGGGGCAGTGATCTAAATCACCAAATTGAATCATTGTCCCCCAAACCGGTCAAATCTGAATCTGAGTCAAATACTGGCTGCTTCACACAGGCCTAGTGTTCAGTGTTACCTGCAGCAGCCTGGGTTCATTCTCACCCAGCATCTACAGCATTAACTCTCTCACAGATGCCACTGATCTACATGTATATCAGGGTTGTAAATGACTTATTTTGGCTGTGAAAAGGTTAATAAAGTAGAGGCTGCCACACAGAAGGCAGGAAGGTAGAGAGGCTGTGAAGGGAATCCTGCCTCTGGCCTGTGCCAGGCAGTGTAATGGGCTGTGGTGGGAGCATGGCAACACAGGGGTGTGGAGTGGGCCAGAGCCCTGCAAGCCCCCACAGTGCCACCACACTCCACAACAGCTCTGCTGACCCAACAATGCAGCCCTGCCAGGAAGCCATGATGGGCTCCTGTCCATCAGACACTCACCGCTCACTGCTCCAGCTGCCAGGTAGGGGTGAGATCCAGTCCCCGCTGCTCATTCTGTGCTTGGGCAAGCAACTGAGGGGGCTAATTTAGCTGCTGGCCCTGAGATTTGCATCAAGCCCGGCCTCCATTATTCCCCCCTCCCCCCCCGCCCCCCAAGCTTCAGCTGCAGCCAGGCTGGGCAGACCCTTGTTGCAATGCCAGCAGCCAGCAGCTGAATAAGCCCCTTCTTGCCAGGAAGGCGCCGGCTCCTAGCGCAGAGCAGCAGCTGCTGGGCCAGGCAGACCCTGCTACAGTGCGAGCGGCTAAATAATCCCCTTCCTGCTGGAAGGGGGCTTACCCCAAGCACAGAGGTCACTCGCACCATAGCAGGGTCAGCCCAGCCTGGGGAGCTGGGAGATTTGCACAGGCGCAGCTTGCGAGCTCTGAGACAGGTGGGGCAAGTGGACTGTTACACTGTATCTTCCAGTTTCAAATCTTTTTTTTTTTTTTTTTATTTATTCAATTTTTGTTCATTTACAAAAACAATTCTATAAAACATAACGTGATTTTTTATGTTTATCAAAACTAAACCCCCCAGCTCCCCAGCTGTAAACCGCCCCACACCCTCAGCCCCCAGCCAGTTTCACCCCATGCCTCGCAAACCCCCAGCCCTTGGCAAGCCCTACTTACCTCACAGGCTCCAGAAGGAAAGTGAGCCTGAGCCAAGCTTTGGGTGACTGAGGTGTCAGGCCTCACCCTTTCCCCTCTCCCTTCTCCTCCCCCTGCCCTTTTGGGCAGGATTGGGGGTTTCCCATGGTTTCCTAGGTAACAGCTCTTTACTTGGACTAGGGTGTCAGAATAGGTGCCCTGTTGCCTGCTTAAACAAGCGGTTATTGCCATCCATTCAAACTGTTCAGGTATTTCTACTTCTCATGCACCACTTGGGCAGTAAAGAGATCTCCCCAAGGTGCTTTTTGTTGTGTATACATAGTAGATGAGCAAAATCATTGATTACTAGCAGATATAGGCAAGAAAAAAAAAGTATTACTTTTGTTCACATTGTTCTGATTGTTTTGGATACTTTCAATTAACTATACTATTATTTTTATGTATTTATTTAGCTCATACAGTTTTTGTGTGTCATTTTGAAACTGGTGGGGCAGTGCCCAAGCACTCTCTATTGACCAGCCACCACTGAATGACATAAAGGTAGTTTTATCAAAAACAGTCATTCATCTAACAGAATTCTGTAAGCCTGAATTCTGGCTTCAGTTTCCAGCAATCGGTTCAGCCACTGGCTGGTGTATAAACAATTCAGGCCAAAGGCAAGAGTTAACTCCGTCCTGGGTTAAGGGATTCCATTTGAACTCTCCCTTAGGAACCTGAGCAGTCCTCAGCTCCCCACAGCCTTCAAAAAAAGATGGACGGCCCAAGAAACCACAAGCCTTCTTGGGGCAATCCAGGCCCTCTCCAGGCCAGAAAACCCCACATCCATGTGATGGGCAATCAGTACAACAAACAAAAGGAAAAAAGAAATCAAAGGGAAGCACCCATTGCCTCTTTTGCAGACTTCAGTCTCACCCTATTCCCAGGCAGAGCTGCTCTTAGGTTGCACCAAGTCTAGTCAGATCCTCAGTGGTCCAACTAATCTCCCCAGTGGCCTGTAGAGCCTTCTGGTCCATTGCTGGCTGGCTCCTCACTGCTAAACCGTGGCCGTCCAGCCACCTGTGCTCTGCAAGCTCTTCCTCCACTGCCTATTGGAGGACTGGCACTTCTGGCTCCCACAGAACCCATGGTGTTCCTGCGCTCTGTCCACCAATGTCCTCCCCTCACTGCCCCTCTCCAGGGCCTGAAGTAGCCGGTGTTAAGCTCCTATCTCCAGTCTGAACAGAAAGCCAGCTTTGAAACTGCTGCTGCTCCTGCGCAGGATGGCTCAGTGTTTCCCTGACTGCCAGTTTAAGTGGCCACTTCTCTGCTGTCTCCAGCTCTTCCGCACTGGCTTTCCCTGGCTCCTTTACAAAGTCCATGAAGTCACTACATTGAACTAAGTAGAGGCATAACAAGCAGAGTTGGTCCCCTAGGCAAACCCTACAGAAAAGTGTGTAGGACCTGTGGTTCTGACAGTTGTGAGGGAGAGCACGCCAGGTCTAGGAGCAGGAGGGGGCACATGCAGGTTCTGAGAGCCGGGGTGGAGGACTCCGAGAACTAGGGGGCATGTACAATTCCAAGAGCAGAGGTGGGGGGGCATCCTAAACAATCCCCAGCTGGGCTACTACTGTCCACCTCCCTGTACTTTGCCCATCCCAGCTGTTGCTCTTAAAGAAGCAGCTGTGGCTGGGGACTGCTTTGGAGGTCCCAGCATGGGTAAGTCATGGGGCTGCTCTTGCTGCCAGGGAACAGACTCTGTAGTGGTAGGGGATGTTTCTGGAGCTCCTAACTTGGCCCCTGTGGTAGGTGCCACTCTTGCCAACCTAATTACATTGCCAGTACTAAGCACCAATTTTAAGTGACCACAACACAAAGGTTAAGACCAAAATACAGCATTTGTTAAACATTATCATCAATATTTTAACATTAGCTTTTGATACACAGCAATTTTTGTTTGGATTTCATCCAAACAAACACTTTGCTTTACAACTTGAAGTGTTGCAATATTACTAGTTCACGGAAACCAGAGATTGAATCTGACTGGAAATAAAAATCAAACAAATGAATCAATCTTTATCCTCAATGCTGAGTGAGGAGAAATACACATAATTAATAGTGAGAAGAAGAGTCAATCTATGTATAAGGAAAAAAGAGGCTTGTAATTGTCATTGATGGTGTGTATAACTGAGATCATAAGCTGTATATTATACAGATTGTTGGAGAATTTTTAGCCAGCTGTGCTACTACTTACAAAGATGCATTGTAATAAAGAAGCGCAATGCAGGATAAACTTTTTCAAACCTTTTCTCACTAGGTACCTTCATGGCCCACATTGTTAGCTCATAATAAAGTCTATTCCTACATTCTGTATCCACCATCTGAATGTCTTATAAAAGTAGCCTTTTGGTAAAAATATATTACACAGAACATTGTTAAGTCTCTATAGTTACTTACCTTGTGCTCATCGTAGAGAGCAAAGAGGCTTTGGCTTATCCTACTCATCCTACTAATTTTAGATTCTGTAGATTTTTGTTCTCCTTCCCAGAAATATGTTTTATCATAATTTGGTTCAAGACAGATATTTTAGCTTACATAGTCAGTTGTTCTGACTATCTACAAGATCAACGCTTAAGGGTAGCTGATTCACTGAGTCTAGCAGTCCCTAAAGTCACCTCTTGAGACTGAAAGCTAGACATTTCTTGGTGGAGAACCTTCAGTCCAGAAATTTCCTTTTTCCATTGGCTTAGCTGAGTGTGGTTTTGATGATCTGCAAAAGACAGGAGAAGGCTCATTGTCAGTGAAATGACAAATGAATTTAGGAAAGGGTTGCTTGTCTCTGGAAAGTGCTTCCTTGCTTCTGCACAAATGGTGAAAGGAAAAAGGATGAGACTTAAACTGCAGGCTTTTGGATGTTGAACAGTCATGCTAAAATACCAATAGAGCATTTTTTTTTTAATAAAAAATATAAATAAATAAATGTGGACCCTTATTTTGTAGTATGTTACCAGGTTACAACAGATGGCTATAAGTGTTGTTGTTCTGTGGCATTTTCCACAGTAGTGTACTCTGTGGAAGAGATACTGCTCTTGAATTCTAACAAAGTGGGAACCAGCCACAATTTCCTTTAAAAAAAAGCAGCAGAGTTCATTTTGCCTTCCTTTATAGTGTGGGGGGACAGGAGAGAGGTGAAGGAGGGACTCTTCCTGGGATCTCTTGAGAATATTTTAACAACATTTGAAGCAGCAAGTCATTAGCCACCATCATCTCCATGCTTTACCTGTTGCAGTTTAGGGTGTTGAATCTTGTGTTGCATCAGAGTTGACTGTAGTTTTACTGAGAGGTTAGACAATGGATTTGAATAGGATGGCTTGGATAGGGATCATCCTGCTTCAGGGAGGGGGCTGGACTAGATGACCTATCAAGGTCCCTTCTAGACTCACTTCTCTATAATTCTAAGTCTGTTCTTCATAATTAAATATAATTTAGTAGCATTTGTTAGTTTCCTTGCTCTACTATAAATATTGACATTAACTGTACTCATTAACATTTACTGTACTTAGATTAAATAAGGACTTCAGGAAAATTCTCAAACTTATCTGTTTAGCTAAATATATTTTCTGGCTCTGTATTTTGAATAATTTTAATAGAGTTTTTGATCCCTGGGTAGATGGTGTAATAGCCCTATAAATCCCAGATTTTCAACATCTTCAAAGACTATAAAATGTTTATGAGAGAATATGGTTTTAGAGACATCTGCTGGTTATATAATCCTAAGGAGAGAAATCAACAGTGAAGGTATTAAACATAAATTCTACTTTTTCAACAAAAGTGTCCTGTAAAGAGAAAAAGAGATTAGCTTATGCAGTGCCTCTATGCAGACTGAGACAGATAATTTGCCACAAGGGGTAGACTTGTTTATGAACAACATGGCAGCTTTTCTCCAATTAAAAAAAAAATAAGAAAAACACCCTTCAAGAAACAGGAACATACATTTCATTTTGTATTTAAGCAGATAGCTCTAAGTCTAAGCCTATACAAAATGTAGTTTCTTAAGATGCTGTAAAGGGTTTTCAGGTCCTTCTGGAAGACCACAATTTTCCCATAAATGACTTTGTTTTCATGTGGTTTTGTTTTCTAGTTCATTTCTTTTTCTTGTTCATGTCCATTCTTTTCTTTTAAAGCAGATTGCTAGTAGCCCCCTGTGCTGAAGTTTTCTACCATCTAGTAGACCAATTCAGAAACAAAATAGTATCTTAAAATCCAGAAAGGGAAAACCAAGAAAGTAAAGCATGAGCACTTAAAGGCAAAATGATGAAATATCCAAACAATTTTTCTTTCACTAAACATCTTATTTTAATGAATATCCTAGAAATGTATCAAAAAACATACCTTATCCTTTAGGTTCTTATAAAGACTTTTAGTACTCAGGGCTTCATTTCTACCTCCTCAATATCTACACATATTTTCTACTATGGTATAAAATGTAGCATCACTTCTTTGAAGACTAAGCACATTGTGCTCTCAGTTATACTGATGTAAAATCCACTGATGAAAAATGCCACTGAAGAGTCACTTTCAGCTTATAATAGAGTAACAGAACAGAATGCGGTCTATCTGTTCAAACGACGACACTCTAAAATGCAGAAAACAAAAATACTATAATTTCTAGCCATGCTTGAAACCAAATACAGAAGGTGGACATTTTTCTCGCTGATACATACTTAACTTGTTTTTTTAAGCCCTTTTCTCTGACTTTGGTGTGCTCAGTGAATTGGCAGTTTTGAAGTATATTTTAATAGTTTCTGTTTTATTAGTTCTAGATGAAATTGTTGTCACTGAGAGAAAGATTAGCCCTTGAACTCATCCTTCACATGCTCTGCTTTCTCCCCTCTGTTTGTAAATATTGTAGTAAATTTCTGTCAAAAAGGTTGTATAACTGTGATACATTTGACCTTTAAAATATGGATTAGTTTCTGCAGAAGACAGCTGGTAAAGGTATCTTGCAATAAGTGCCACTAATGCAAAATCATTTCTATATAAAAAAAAGTAATGAAGAGTATTAAAAGAGTAAGGTTATTTTATTTTGTTTTGTAATTTGAAAAATTGCCTGATATGGTAAGATATTCTATTTTAAAAAATAATTGTTGAATAACTGTCCAATTTCATAGTATTTCTTCCCAAAACAAGGCTCTGTGAAACACATGGGACAAAGCAAAGTATCCTGTTCATTTTCATGAAAGAGTATGCCCATCTCAAAAATCAGATTACCATAGATTTCCACATCTTAGTAGCGATACAACAGTTTTTGGCTAAGAAGTTTCTTCCATAAATCAAGATGCTGACTAATAAATAGATGCTTATTCATATTTGACAAAGTTAGCCTGCCAACCAGAGTTTCCTATGCTTGTTTTCATACAAGTAGCACCGTATTTGGATTTAGAAAGTTTTAGGCAAATCTGTTGATTCATTTGTTAGTCATGCAATCATGGAAAAGCAGAAATCTTCATACATTAAGGAAAGTATTTTCCTTAATGTGGAAATGACATATTACTGCTTTCTATTCACTCAGAAGCAGTTTTGACATAAAACATATAATGCCATAACACTCAAGGAGCTATACTTAAATAATATAATGTGCAAAATTACATAAAAGCATAATTCAGGAAATTTAAAATTATAGTTGCTATGGAAACTATAATAACATATCTGTTAAATCATTAAAGTTAACATCATTTGCAACATTTCAAACTGTTAGGTAAAAGTATGAGCAAGTGGTGTCAATGAAACATTCTGAAATGTTTGTGTGTAGGAAGAAACATACTTAGGCCGTGGCAACTTAACTCCTAGTATTCTTTTCATACCAGGAATTAAGCTGGAGCAAAATCTGGATACAGCTTTACCTGTATCTACTTTATTCTGTCCAGAGCCCTTTGTGACTGAAGATGACAAAGGATTACAAAGAATAAGACAAATGAAAACACGGAAAGTAGCTGTAGTTAGAGCTCTGACCATTCAGTCAGCTGGTGAAACCACTCTGGCTAAGTGTAGAGGTCAAATCCACCTACTTCGTCCAACACGTACACTTAGCAGGGAAGTGGGAAAAAGGTGCTCTAATTCAATTTCACTAATGCCTGCTGTCCTAAAAAGAGCCAGCTCCATTCTACAGAAGCATTATGTGCTCTGCCATTAACTTTCACTCTACCAACCTAAAGGGGTGACAGTACCAGCATCACTAAAACAGGGGCAACCAGGACAGCAGCCCTGGGTTCTGGACTTTTTTTTGTTGGGTTTTTTTTTTGAGGGTGGGTTGGGGGAAATCCACAGAAATAATCACAGAAGTTGGTGCTGCTACACCGGGCATCGCTTAGCTGACTAGGGTGAGGAGCTGCCTACCTATGCCTCAGGCCAGTACAGACCAGGAACTAACAACACTAAAAAGAGTGTTAATTCTCAGATACATATCCATCCTTATCTTATCCAGGCTCACTGGGGAGTGAGCCACAAACATCAGTGCTTCCTTTACCTCAAGTACTTTCTACCTCAATGCTCCAATGCCATGAATTTGTGGAAGCATGAATGGAAGGAGAGGAATACTTCTCCCTTTCAAACCCCCTTTTACCACACACCTTTATATGGCATATGCAAGGGTTCACCCCATCAGGACCTTCATAACTTCAAGCCTCTTCACTGAGTGGAGTTTTGTGATGCACCACATGAAGTTTCCTGAGTCTACTATCTTGCTCCCTGGAGGAGAATAGAAAATGGCCCTTAAAAAACACATCAGACATGTCAGCATACCTCATTTAAAAATGCAGTTTAGAGTTCATCATTCAGAAATGTGTTTCTATTTAGGTGGTGCTGGTGTTTCCCTTAGGGATATTGAAAACACCTGTCTTCAGTGATGGATCTCTGCAGACAGCTGTTAGCTCTCCACTTGGCAGTTCTACACTATCTCTGAACTAGGCATTCCCCTCATCACAGCCAATACTTCTGTGCCTGTACACACCAGGGAAAGTTGACACATGCTTCTATTGGCAATCTGCACATTGCTGAAAGATCACATTCATATTTACTTCATGCAGATACTTCTATTCAGAAGAGCAGTAGGCTGCAAAAGAGAAATGCAGCTCCTTACCATTTTATTTATTAAAAATATTGTTACCTTTTGAAAAATATGAACTACTTTCCAAATGCATAAAATTACCTCTTGCTGTTATTTAGTTCCTTTTAGTCACAAAATAGTTGCTAAATAAATCATTTCTTACAATGGAGCCATAATAGAATTAGTATTCAAGTGCACCTCATCTAAATCATTACTTAAATTATCATCATTTGTCAGATGAATTCTTGCCTCCCTTTCCAGAGATAATCCATGGTTAATTGTAATGTTGTCTAATATGCAACCTGCTGTGGTAATCTTAAAACTTTGATGGTCTGTACTAAAATGTGCTGCTAGATCATCTATATTGAGGCATCTGAACCTCATTTGCAGAAGACCATAAGTGATTTCAGTATCAGTTTTGATTTTATATGCTTCATTATGCTGTAATTTTTCTTGTTCCTAGATGCTTGGAATTATATTCAAAAGATTTTTCTTCCAGGAAGAGCTATTACTTATATTGTGTGAAAAACAAAGTAAAGATGTTATAAAAGTATAAAGAAAAACAGAATATATTATATTAAAAAAGGCAGAATGATTTTTAGGGAGGTATGCAAATTAGTGACTCCTTTAGTGTGTACATCAGAACAAACACTCTGAGACAGGCTACTGTTGAATCAGCATCTGATGAAATGAGCCTCCGCTCAAGAAAGCCTGTGTTACATCTATCCCTATCTAATTTGGTTACTCTATAAAATGCAAATCTACCCTGCCTTCTACCTTTGGAATAAACGGTCCATCTCTGATAGTGGGAGTAATGGTGAAGACACATAGGGCGTGTCCACATGAGCCCCCCCTTTGAGGCAGAGCAACAGGCACATGCAGGAACAAAACAATGTTTAAAAAAGTGGGGCTGAGGCAACCAGAGGCTGGGTCCTCCAAAGAGATACTCTGGCTGCCACAGCATCTCTCAGGTTGGGCCTCGCCCTAGTGCTGAAACAAGTGGCCGGCTTGGCCACATGTTTCAGCACCAGGGCTCCGGTGCTGATGAGTAAGAGGTCGGGGGGGCTGGAGGAGGGGGGAGGGGACCATGGGGGGACCCCAATGGCCCCATTGGAGCTGGCCCCTCCCCCTGCCAGCCTCCCCGAGGCCCCAAACCCCTGCCGGGGCCAGGGCCGGGGCCGGGGCCGGGGCTGACTCCTCCCCCTGGCAGCCCCCCTGAAACCCTTGACCCCTTCGGTGGCTGGTCCATCCCCCACCAGCCCCCCCGAAGGCCCAACCCCTGCCGCGACCAGGCCCTCCCCCCACTGAACCCCCCATTGGGGGCCCATACTCCTTTTGTGGGAATTGAACCTCTTGTTGGGAGACCGTACCCCTTGTGAAAGGGCTGAATTTTGGAGGACTGTTTCCCTTGTAAGGGGGTATTTTACAGAGTGACTTTGGGATTTTTTTTATCAGAGATTTTTCAGTTTTCCAACAGGGAACACCAGAATTCCTGCTAGGGAGCCCAGTGGCAGGACCCTGCTTGCTCTGAGCTGGCACCTTGGACCCATCTGACTGTGGCTGACCTCCTGGACAAATGGGGCCAAGAGGACATGCTTTGACAGTTCAAAGCAGGCCACCACACTGGGAACATCTTCTGGGTGGTAGCTGCCCAGATGGATGGGCAGGGGACATGTGGCAGTAGTGCCGCACAAAGGCCAACCCTGCAACTGCAGTTCGCTGGCAGCTGGCCTAGAGAGGCAAATGCCTCTATTTGCTCTGCAGTCCCCATCCAAGTCTGGCAGGTGCACAGCGGGTCACAGCCAGGCAGCAGCCCCCGCTGCCACTCTGCTGCAGTGGATAGAGGGTGCAGGGAACTCTCGGGCTGCTTCAGCAGTCCAGCTGACACAAGGGGTAGTGTCACCAGGTACCAATTGGCTGGGACCCAGAAGCTCCTGAGAGCTAGTAGCCCTGAGCTACTTGCCAGGGCAGTTTTTTATACTGCTGGGGCCAGGACAAGGTAGTTTTTTATACTGCTGGGTACAGCACAGGTGTTGGCTCTAGCTCCCCCTGGCTGAAGATCCGGGAGGAGCCAGACAGGGTTATTTTGCCCCAAGTAGCACAATTTGCTCCACAACAAAGTGCATGTCTGAGCACATGCACTGAAGCAAAAAGTTCCGGCTCAAATTTACACCACTTCTATTTGAGCTGCTGCAGGCGCATGAGCTTGCATGTGTGGATGCGCCCATATCGTTCTTTCTTCCAGTCCCTAAAAGATTGGGAGACAGGGGACATCAAATATATTAGATACTTATTAGCCAGGAATAATAAACACCAGTGAAAAGCAATTAAAATAAAACAATGGTAGGCAGTTTAATTTAAGAATGTCTGACACTGTCAAGTATAGGAGTAGTCACTTGTCTGCTTTCTTGCTTTTATCTTCAGTGACTTCAGCTTTCTTTCAACTCCCTAACTGCACTTTTTCTCACTTTACTATCTTCATTTCCCCTGGAGCCCTTTCTACTCTTTCACTTACCTAAAGTGTAGCTCATTTGATTTGGTCTTCACTGCCACATCTCTGATAGCTCTGTTGTGGGTTCCCCATCTCCAACCACTACCCAATTTATTTTAGTATTTCTGTGCAAAACAGCAAAGTTTCATTTCAATTTCAGATTCTTCATTTTGAAGAGGCAGTGTTTCATTTCTCTGCTTTGAAGCCCTGTTCCATTTCATTTTGCCAAAACTGTTTCACTGTTTCAACAGCATTTCAACGCGTTTCAGCATTTTGCTGATAGGCTATAATAAGGAATCACAAAAATGTCTATAACTTTGTCATTTCTTGCCTGATTTAGATTTAAAAAACATCAGAAATGGTAGCCCCTTCCGTGGCTGTCAAGTTTCAAGGAGATAGGTGAGGGGTTTCTGGGAAAATGCACTTCACACTGTTCAGAGCAAAACTCATGATGTATGAGTGTGAAGGCACAGGGGGAAGAAAACAGCAGGAATGGTAGCCTGTGCTGAGGCCATGAAGCCTGACAGCTTTCAAGGAGATAGGTGTAGGGGTTTCTGGGAAACTGCATGTTGTCATTTGAGTAGGGTCCCTAGAGAAGGCCGTGATACCCCTAGGGTCTTGTGACCATGCCCTGCAGGCACCTTCTCTTCTCGCCTGCTGCCACATCTTGTTGGAAAAGATAACAAATAGGGAGGATGGTCATGGTCCTAATGGACCCCACTAAACCCTGTAGGTTCTTGGGTCCCTTGCTGGGACCTGCTCTAATTAGGTCCCTCAAGGTACACAGCAACAGGAGGAGCAGACTCATCTGAGCCACTTGCCTTCACACCCTCTACCTCAACCTCCTCCAAAGTGCCTTCCAGGGAAGGATACTTGGCTTTAGGGGAAACTTGAAGGGTGTGGAGTACAAACTCAGATGATTCCCCCTCTTTCCCCACAATTTCCCTTGGTATGGCACACAGATCCAGATCTAGCTCTTCCTCTGGCACTGGAAGGCTCAAGCTGGAAATTGAAATTGGGGTGGAGGAGATTGTACTGCTGGTGCTGCTTGTAGTTGTCATGGTGGTGGTGCTCAGGGTGGTTCTTATTATGGCAGGTGTTACTGGAGGGAATGCAGACACTGCTCCTGTCTCCTTGGTGCCACTAGCAGGAGAAGCAGCATGGCTGCTAGCTGTTGGAAAGAGGCTGCGTCTAAGTTTTTTTGGAGGGGGGGACTTAGAGCTGTCCCTCTGCCCCCTCTTCTGCCCCAGCCAGAAGAGCAGCCACCTGCCTTTCCCACATGCTTCATGTTTGGTGTGCTGGAAAATCTGTGTGTGTTTCTGAAATTTAATGTATGTAATATATATGTTCTTTAATATATGTTCTGTCAATGCAGGCTGTTGGACAAAACACAGATTTCTTTTATGTGGAGAAAGAATTCCAGAGAATAACAAAAACAAAAAGTGGATTTTGGGGGAAGAATAAATTGAAAGAAATGGATTAGGAAAGGATATTAGGGTACTTCAGAAAGGATTAGATCCCACTTATTAGGAACAGACTAGCAAGTAGGAAGTGAGAGCCTTCCTGATGCTCCTGATGCTGCTGGAGGACACAGCTCAGTAAGCTGACAAAGGCACAGCTGACAAAGCTCCTTTCAAACAATGCTTTTATGCTCCTTCTCTGTCCCTCATTCAAAGCACTGGGATTGGAAGGGACTTCAGGGAAGGATCACAGTCACTGACCAGCTACACATGTCAATATCAAAGTAGTCCTTCCCCACTCTTCCCCCTCCCTCTCTTTAGATTGTATTTCCCTGCAAGCCCGGCTTCGAAACTCAAAAGTCTTTGAATTTTTTTAATGTTTCAAGTGCCCTCATTTCCTTTCCAAGCTGTTTCAAAGCCTTGCATTTCATTTTGGTTTCAGTGTTTCAAGCTCAAAACACATCAAAACACCTTAGAAATGAAATGTCCATTGAAATTTTGCACAGCCCTACTCTCAGCTGCCTCTCCCCAGTTCCATCCATTCCAGGACTTCCAGTTATCAGTTATCTCAGCCCTCTCCCTCCTGGCTTCTCTTCCTTTTTCTTCTATTGATGTGTCTGTTGATTCTTTTCATGCTTCTTTCCCTTCCATCCTTCACCCTTTGGACCTCCTCCCTCACACTGCTAGGTATGCTCTGCCAACCCCCAGGCTGCAAACCCCCAATATCTACTTCCTCTGCTCCTATTCTTGCTCTATGAGCATTTTTGGCAGAAATTACATGAGTAATTAGTCTGATTAACTATGCCATCAACACATTCTCTCTTCCTTTATCTCTGCTGTCTAAACTAAATAAATCTGGCCTTCAAATGTAAATCCTAAGTCTGCTTTTTGGCATTTTCACCACCAGCCAAACTAAAACTGCTCACATCACATTCTCATCCCCTTTGATCTGTCAGCCACCTTTGAAACTAGAGATCATATTCTTCTTCAAATCTTGTCCTATCTTCCATGACTCTGCCATCTCAGAGTTCTCTTTCTTCTTGCCTAATTGTTCCTTCAGCATGCCTTTTGAAAGAGATTACTCGCCAACCTCCTACAATTTTCTTTGAAGGTTTGACAAGGCTGTCCCATTCTTTTCTCCCTGTACATCTCATTTCTGGGTAATATTATTGGCAACCACATATTCAGCTACCAGCTACCATTGCTGAAAGAACCATTTTCAAGACCTATCACTTTGAGCATATTACCGCATACCATTCTGAGCACTATTATTTGTACCCCTCCCCTCATCGCTCTCTGTCCCTCCCCCTCTCTCTCTTTCTTCCTTTGTTTTCCCCTGTTGGTTCACCCTTCTTTTGCACATCAGCTACCCTGTGACGCAAACATGCAAGCAAGTACAGAAGCCTGCATTTCTGCAATGCTCTCACATAAGCTGATTCAAACTAAAGTATTTGTACAGTCATTAGGGTTGTTGGTTGTAGCCATGTTGGTCGAAGGACGTAGGAAGGCACGCTTCTTTGGGGAGATGTGATTTCTTTTATCAGTTCAACTAAATAGTTGGAAAAAATTTTCTTTGCAAGCTTTTGGACACAAAAGTGTTTGTTCTTGATTATTTCATTGTTTATTCTTTCTCTGATGCAGTCAATATAGCAGTCAAGGTTTGAATTTCATCCACTGTGAGGTGTGCAATCTTTTTTTTTTGTTTTTGGTGTTAATCCTGTCCTTAATGTAGCCTCAGGATGAAGTGTTGTTGAAAGTGGATTCATTTTGGTTGTGGAAATATTTCTTGAGACGGAGGTATTGGAAAAAAATCTTCTAGTTCTCTGCATTATAGTATCCTATTAGGGTATTTTTTCCAGACAGAAATTAAGGCCTCTAGCGAGGACAGATTTTTCAGCTTTGGTAAGGAACAAGGAAACCCAGGCAGACCTATAACTTCCAACCGTGGAACCCTAACTGAGGAACTATCAGGTTTCATCAAATCCATCCTAATACCTCTTTTCACCTAAAGACTGAGTTTTGTCCAAGACACAACATACTTTCTACAAAAACTTAAAAACATAGCTCACCTTCACAGCAACACCCTCCTAGCCACCATGGATATTATCAGCTTATATGCCAACATCCCACACCAGGACAGCATCCAAAGCTGCCTTGCATATCTACAAGAGCAAAATTACAACTCAGAATACAGACCTAAAGATATTACTGAACTTAATTAAACACTTCATCCTCAGACACAACAACTTCAGTTTCAATAACCAACACTTTCTCCAGACCATGGGCACAGCTTTGGGCACCAAAGTGGTCCCATAATATGCCAACCTTCTTATGGTCCACCTAGAAAAAGAATTCCTCAAGAACTGCACTATCAAACCCATGCTATACCTAAGATTTATAGATGACATCTTCATCATTTGGACCAAAAACCTGCATTCTTTGATTTTCATCACAAATTCAACAATCCTCACCCTTCCATCAGACTATCTCTTGAATACTCCAACATCAACATTTCCTTTTAGATACTATGATCAATATCCAGAAAGGTAGAATGAAAACCATCATATATGAGAAACAAATATATCTATGCAAAATCATCAATCACTCTAAACACACCAAGAAAGATATAGCATACAGCCAAGACCCCCAATATCACCCAATATGCACTGAGGAGAGCAACCGTGATCATCACCTTGCAAATCTCAAAAGGCTTTCACCCACCAAGGACACTCCTCCAGAGAGAGAGAGAGTTTGTACTTCTGAAAAAGCCACCCAGATACCACATGAAGAATTGTTGCAGTACAAAAAGAAAATCCCCACAAATCACAGATTGTTAGTTCTGACATACCATCCTTCCCTGAAATCTATACAGAAAATACTCAAACAATTAACGACCCATACTAGATGAAGACCCAACTGTTAAAGAGATCTTTTCAGAACCACCTATCCTATCATTTAAACAAGCACTGAAACTTGTCAACTTTATCACCAGAAACAAAGTTCCTATGGCCCAAAGCACACCAAATGGATCCAGACCATGCCAAGACAAAAAAAATAAAACCTGCCAATACATCTCCACCACTCCCACAATAACTACACCCCACAACAGAACCATCATCGTTCCTGAATCTTACACCTGCACCACCAGAAATGAAATACATCTCATCCTGTGCACTAAATGCCCTGCTGGAAAAAACGTAGGAGCTACCAAACAACAACTGCATACCAATGAACAGTTACCTGTGGGTGCACACTTCTCACAAGACAATCACTCTCTCTCCAGTCTTTCAGTTCTAATCCTCAAAGGGAATTTACAAAACACCTTTTGTAGATGAGCCTCTGAACTTCACTTCATAAATCTACTGGATACAAAAATTATAGACTAAATATAGACACTGGATCTATGGCACATTATAACCTGCCTGCCATCTGATAACCCCAGGTAACCTGTCTGCATTTTACCACCTATATTTTATCACCTTCTTCCCTTTTCTCTCCATCCCCACAGCTACTTTTTCACACCTATTGTCTCCCATTCCCTTTTGACCTTACTGCCGCTCATTTGCATTTTCACAAACCTGCATCTTGCATTTTGGTATCTATTCTGCCCAGGAAAGCACACAAACACCAACAGACTTTCCCTATGGCTGAAGAAGGGCATTTGTGCCTGAAAGTTTGCAAAGATAAATTTTTCTAACTATTTAGTTAGTCTAATAAAAGATATCACATCTACCCAAAAGAACCTTGTCTGCCTTTGTACAGACATCACACTTCTTTGCCCTGATTAAGGGACTTCATTTTATCTGATTGGTAAAACTAGGACCCCAAACCTATGACTGATGCTTGTTATAATATTTTAAAGGTTTTAATTGAATATTAAGCTATAAACATTGTCACTATGCTAGACAATCAGTAATATTTGCATTAGATGTGGCTCTAGTGAGCATTTCCATTCTGCTTACTGAAAAATTTGATGACCATCTACTGTAGAGAATCTGTTTCTTTTAATTATTTCTGACTGATTAACTTCTTTTACAGAATGACTTTTACGCTGATTAAATTGGAACATTAAAATTAATTCAAAGAATGCTGTCAAAAATTAATCTAAAACAATTATAATACAAACTCACAGGTGGCACAACCATAGAGGGTATAGCATGACCTGTCATTCAAGAAAGTTGCCTGAACTCTGAGCTAGTTGTTTTTAAGATGGAATGTATTTTACAAAGATACTACTTCTGATTACAAGCACGAAGTGTTGAATTTAAAGACATGGTATTCAAGATATTGACTCAAAATCTTTACACTACACAACAAGCTTTGAAACTAAAGCTTATATCAGATTTAGAACATAGTTTTTAATGTTCATAAGACTTTTGAATGAACATAAGCACAGTTACTAATATCTTCTACTATTATCTGGGTGTTAATATTATGGACTGAGTAAAGATTGATGGCTTTACTAATTGTATTCCTTCCTTAAGCAGAACATGTTAGCAGCTATAAGAGGTTTTGTGAGAAAAGAATGAGTAAAAACTAACACTATCATCCAAGGTCCATTTCTGCCCCTGGAAATGGGTTGACTTCATTGACTTCAGCAATTTTTTGGATCAGTTTAAGAACAAACTTCAGAATATGACCCCATATAATTAATGAATTGCTTTTTAAGGTGGTGAATAATGTACTTGGAAGAATTAAATTTGCATATATGGATCTGTATACTTTACTTCTTACAGTTATGATGTGGATTTTCCTTGACAACATATATGAGCGTTCATCAAAAGTGAAAGGTAAATCACTATTAGCTTTGAGATTGGATTTTCTTCAGCAGCAAAGACTATAATGCTTATGCAGAGCATGTGTTGATTAGTTAGAGCACTTCACCTTCTAAACTGAACCCAGGAAGCCAAGTTAGCCCTCAGTTATGCCTGTAGAATGTTAAATAACCTAAAAGGAGTTGTAGAGAGGAAAGCAAAAGGAAAATGTTGGTTTCAGGAATCAAGTGCAATGAAACAAAAGAAATGATGAGAATTAAAATTGTGCAAACTTTCTGACCTTCTTGGAACTCTGGCTCAGATTCATTTGACTTGGGAGACAGAGTTCTTGCAAGGAGGCATTTTCCTTTTACCTGATTTCTACTTTCCATTTGCATCCATTGCTTAAAATATTTTACTGCTGACTCCTCTCTTCTGTCCCTTTGACATGCAAGTTATGTAGACCTAGACTTGCATTGCAAGGCTTATAGTATGAGTCACTGTTAAATTTCATCTGTCTTAACTCAGGGTTCTGCTGGGTCTTACTTCAGATTTATAGATTAGTACTGCCCTGGAGACAGCATAATGGCCCTAGAAATTCATCTAATGATAAAATTAATCTTATTAATACATGTTTTTTCCCCCTGCTATTCATTTTTCACTTTTATTTCCATTTGTGTTTTGGTGTCCTGCTCTTATTTTCATTCCTGTTAGCTCTCCAATACAATTCTTTTGGCTTCTTATAATCTGGTGGGTTTTTAAAAGAATATATGGAGAAAATGACAGAAAAATAATTTTACAAACATAATGCGCACAACAGGAGACTACAAAGCTGTCTTTCCTCATGTATCACTTCTGTTTTATGGCATATTAATTTAGATGTTATTGCCACAGACTGCATGACTTCAGTTTTTAAATAATGTGGAAATGCAAAACTAAGTATGTAATTTGTATTTCCTTTACTGTTATTGATTTATCCCAATATTCCATTAGACACTTAACTAACATAGGGAAAAGAAGAAATGATAAATATTTACACCCACCATTTAATAACTATTTTGCCAGAGTTTGTGAAGATAAAATGTATGAGACAGGGACATAGTACCCCTTAACTTCTCCTGTTTCTATTCTGCATTCATCTGCTGCAACACTTTATACACCTTCAGGAGAAAACACATTTGCCCCACACCCACCTGTCTAAGATACAAACACAAGATTAAGTTCCACAACTACTTCTCTTTCTCTCCATGTGTCCCTCTGAAGTATGACAGACATTTTGACTCTTTGGGGTTAGTCTACCCAAAATTACAGCAGGTTTCTTTAAAAAAAAAAAGAATTATTAAAGAAAAAAGCTGAATCCACTGCAAACCACAATGAAAAGGGTTTGTTTCTCTTAGTTTAGCTGCACTGAAAAGTAAATATTACATCTCTAAGCAATCTGTAGTAAAATGAACAGCCTCAGGTTAGATCAGAATTTCTACAAGGGATGAATGACAGGAGACCTAGAGGCATGATTTCTAGGCAAAGATCTTCTAATCTGGAGAAGATTTTCCCCATGTCCTGTCTCAAAGTTTTGCATTTTACAAGTTAATACCTTCCCTACTTCCTTAAATACTGCTCTCTAGTCAAGGTGACTGACTTTTTTTGCCTAACCACTGTTCTTGACCATTAAGTTAAATTATACTCTCATGTCTGTTTTAAAATCTCCTATTTCCTTTGCCAGACAGCCCCTGTAACCTTAACTCTGGCATTTGCAGGACCTGGCTCGAGTTTCAATGATTTAAGTCACCTAAGCCTGAGTTGCTGCTTGTTATTCTAAAACAGACTATTTATTCTTGGTTCCCATGTAGTGAAGGACTGTAATATTTATATGGTAAAAAATTAAATGAATGAACCTCAGTCCAACAACCAACACAGAGGTAGTTTGAAGGGAATGTTTCATTGCTGTTAGTTACCCTTTGTTGCACTGGCAGAAGTTCAAAACATACTTCAACTGCAACTGTCATACACTTGTATTTGGCCTTTACACAGTATATTAATGTACTGAAATACCACATACTTTTTTTCCTCATCATTTACATGGTAAGAAATTTGAAAGACAAAGATTTTAAAAAATCAACAAATTTAACTTTAATGTTCTCTTATTGCATCTTTATCTCTGCTCCACACTGGCTGTACACAAAAATTCCCCTGATCTCCCTGTGCTTTTTATAGTGCCACTATCAGCTTTTATTTTATTTCATAGGAAACTGACCTTCAACCTTCCTGAAGACTATAAGTAAATGTAAAAGAAAAAACTGCAATACTCTGCCCTCCTGACAAGTCTTTGAGGAATATTTTCTCATATTTACTTATTCTTTAAAGCAGTACAGAGCTAGAAAAGATCTCATACTTTTACTATAGTGAGGCTGGCTTCAGTCATCCACAAGAAGAAAACTTGTTCACTGCAACCTTTAGACAGTGAGAAAAAAATCACACTTGCTATTTGTAACATTATTATTCAAACAGAAGACATTCCTATGTTTTAGGGACAACCAGAAAACAAAGAAAAGGGGTTTAAGTGGATGGGCCATTCATTAATACACAAAAATAATCAAACTGGGGAAAAGATACAACTATACAGTTGGTCAAATAAAAGATATCATTCACAAAGATCCTTGTCTCTAGGAGAAACACACTACTCTGCATTTAAATATGTTCTACAAAAGAACTAATTTGTTCATATTATTAATACATAAGATTAGGGAAAGAAGTTAAGAACACTCTCTCATGAAAGATGCATGTAATGTTCATAGCTTGTATTCTACATCTTTGCTGGTAAAATTCACCCTGTGGACAGGATTAGCACAAGACATCTTCATAGTCTCCTTCAGGACAGAAACACTGCATTACATACTATTGTAGCCCGGGCGTACACAGGTATGTACTCCCTCCCCAAATAGAAGGGAAACGTGGCTAGGCTGGAGTGCAGTGAGAGGGAAATGTAATTATCAGTTCCCTCTGTCTCCTATAGAGGAAGGCCAGGACAAAGTATAGCTTAACTATTTACAGGTGTATTGAAATATATAGATACATATACACACACAACCCCCCAAATGATATTAATAACTACATATATACTTTACATGTAAAACTATATAAAAGGTGACTAAGAAATTATACCACCACCAATGGCTTTGAACCCAGCACAGGTGAGCACAGGTGAGTCCAAATAAACAACAAGCAAATGTAGGTAAACAACAGATAAACGCTGGTGAACCAAAGACGGGGTATCGTCAACAAGGGATTCAACAGACAGACGCATCCAAAATATACAACAGTTCAACAACAACCCATATTAGAAATAATAAAATATAAGGTGCAATATTCAAAAATGTATGGCGCTACAAGATATAGTGATCAACTCTACAGCTGCCTGGGTGCCCTCTGGGACCAGGGCCCCACTCCCAATAGGTAACTGTGGAAAGCAGGTGGGGGGGCAGCAAGGAGCAAAGAGAGGTCAGAGGCCCAGAGCTCCCAGGGCTTCCCCTGACCCCCAGAGAGTACCCCACGACACAACCCTTTAACTATTTAACCAACATGTCTCTGAAGTATCCTATTCTGTGGCATGAATCTGACTTGCTCCACAGAAAAATTAGTATTGCTGTGATCACGCAGCACTAAATTTACTCGTGCTAATTATGTGATGTTCTAAGGCTCAGACCACTGACCCTGCTGTGGCTTTTGGCTTCTTGGATGTTTTCTGCCTGCTTCAGTAAGCAGCTAAATTAGGCACAACTTTCCATACATAATTCACTATTTCAATAATCTTGTTCCCCCCATCCTAGGCTGGTGGGGCAGATATGGTTCTGATGGCCTCTGCCTTACTGTAATCTCTGCATACAATTTGATGCATAGCTCTTTTCTAAGAGCTGTTATTCCTGTTGCACAGAATTCAGAAATTACCTGGTTTCTCTGTTTGTTTAGCCCAGCAGCTCTGATACTTTCTGAAGCTGCTCAAAGCTGCTAGCTGGACTTTTCTCCTGTTTTTCCTCAGAATATCTCATATAAATATTAGTACCCTCTACACCATCTGAAATTGTGTTGTATTTCCCAATGAAACCCCTGAAGAGTTGAACACAAGCCAGATGGCAGTATGAAGAAACGGCATCTCCCACAGGGGGCTTTGAATGTGCACATCACATTGCTAAGAGCACCTGCCAGAATCCTACTGAATCCTCCCAGAATTTCTCCCCTTGTCAGTTGTGAAAGATGTTCACTTTTTTTTTTTTTTTTGAGGTTTGGGTTTTTTTTGTTTTTTTAACATGTTTGTTTACTTCTCGTGGGTCTGTAGATAAGTGAATGATTCTGTCTTCCGTTTTACACCCCCACCCCCCTGCTCCCCCACCTACAATGGCCAACAATGTACCCCCCTTCTACTCATTTTATGATCCACAGAACAGGGACATTATCAAGTTCCTGCTATAGCTTCTGCAGTAAAGTGAAGGCAACTTTCCCAGCTGCATGAATAGTGGGATATCTGGGTTCTTTCAAATCTACTCTGTTTTGAGTTTCCCTGCCACTGAGAGACATCCTCAAATGGCCAGTACCTTTTCTTTCAATGTTATATCAATGCTAGAAGTACTGTCACTAGGAGTGGGCAAGTGGGATACCAGCCCCAGGCACTGACTTAGCAGCGGGGACACAAATCAGCAGCCACTGCCACTGTTCCAGCCACAACCACTGCTCAGGACACAAAAACAGCTTGTTACACCTCTGGTCACTGGCATCACAGTGAATTGTATGCCCAGGTCCTACAATAAATTAATAAAAGTTCCATTTGCGTTCAGACTGACATGCAATTTATCTTCTGCTATATTCAGCATCTTCTGTCCTTGTTTCTAAAAGGAATCCTTCTGAACTAATGGTACTGCTGTCATCCACTTTGTCCACGCTATGCACATTCCACTGGAGCTTACAAACACTTGTAAAATGATGTAATTCATCATAGACCTTATATCCTTTTCCAATTCCAGGCATTTCCTGCCTTGTTTTCTTTGTTACAGCACATACATCTTCTTATGCTGTTCTTGCTCAACTCTGACTGAGGCCCACTTCCTTTCAATTTCATGTCTCTTGTACTATTTATTGTTACTGTTATAGCCCAGTGCCAGAGGACTGCCTATAAGTTTCAGTGTGGACTGGACTAAGAAACTTCCTTTACTTGACAAATTCTAACTGCCTTGTCAAAGTCTAATTCTAAAACTACAAGTAAAGTTAAAAATTCCCAGGCCCTAATCACAATCTGTTGTCCAATCAGGGACTCGGCCTTCCACAAAATTGCAAGGTTGGCTTTTCAGACTTGCATCAATCATAAACTCTTCTGTGTTTTTCCCTTCTTTTTTGTGGTCTCTTTTTAAAAGTCTCTGTCTCTCATGTTTTATTTTTACCTAGAGTACAGCACTCCTAAAATGCCACAGCGCGCCTCCTCTGCCTGAGTTAGCATTTCATGTTTTTATTGTTTTCTACTTCAGAACCAGCTGTTATGAAGAATAAAGCTACCTTCTTCCTTTCTGGTGGCACACCATTGCTTGTGAATATAAAGCAAAACACTATTTAAAACTCCTTATTCCTGAGTTTTAAATTTCTGGGGCTCATGACTGCTTTATTTTCCACGTTTGTTCTTAGTTCAGGGCTGTCCAATGGGGACTGGCAGGCTGCATGTGGCTCCATGGGGGTTTAACACGTGGCCCCTGAGCTCTCACCTGGCTCCCCCGCCACTCTTCCTTGCTGCCTCTTCCTCTGGCTGCATGAGCAGCCAGGGGCATGGGTCCCTCACTCCCTCTGAAGGCTTCCACTGCCTGACCCAGACCCAAGGTGCGAGACAGTACAACCTGTGCCAAGCAAGCCAGCAGCTCAGAGCACCCGTACAGAATAGTGCCATGGGGAAGCCTAGAAACTGCGGATGAGGTGGGACCAAGCAGGTGCCACCCCAGCCCCACCACACATACACATAGTGCAGTGGGATGGGGGAACACCCATCTGTCCAGGCAGTATGGGGAGGTAGGAGAAAAGCACTCACCTGTATGCAGTGCACCAGGCTTGGGGGGGTCCCCACTCACACATGTGCATGGCATGTAACCTGGGGGTGTGTGGCCCCCCACTACTGCAGCCCCCATGGTGCAGCCCCCAATGGGGCATGCAGCCACCTAGAAGTTGGACTACACTGCCTTAGTGTGTTTTACTTGTGGAACCTCACACAAGCAGTTCCAAACATCTCTTCAAAGAGCCTCTCTAAAGGAAAAGTTCCCTGCCATATCTTTCCCTCTGAGACCAAAACTGATTCAGTATCTACATATGGTGTAGGGGGATTAGATACCACCTGAAGATTTAATCCATCTGGGTGACTCATTTTATTGACAATAAAGAAAATGAATAAAATATACTGTGAGATACACAGATACCACAGATACCATAAAATGCTTAAATAAAAATATGAGCACCAGTTGTGTATTTTTAAAAGTCTTGGGGATACTTAGGAAGAAAGGGATAAAAGATTATTATTATAACTTATTAGCAACCCACTGCAGCTCACAATAGGGAGTATATACCCAATTTTTCCCAGGCTCACAATTTTAAAGTTCAAAAGATTGTAAGCAATTCTCAGAAGGAATAAACTTTGAAATATATTTTAATGTAATTTTATGCTATCATTAAAAGAATATTCATAAAGCTATTCTATAGTTTACTAGTGTCAAGAAGCACTTCTGATCTTCTGAACTTTTAGGATGAGGTTGTGTTGTGCTTTAGGGTATATCCTCACTGCAGAGTTTACCCAGGTCTGGACAGCTGAGTAACAGCTGAGTGACCATGTATACTGCAGAGCTATGTTCAATTCATACTCGTGTGTGGGGTTATGCTAGGCCATGTTAGGTACTAGGATTTCTGAGGTTGTTTTCCATTGTTTATAACCCTCACTAATATAATACAATATATGACTTGGATTATGTTGTATTGTGAGAACACTTTTATCTTCCATCCTGCGCTCTTTCATGTAAGATTCTCTCCAGAGGAAAAGGCCCGCTGGCATTCAGGAGATCTCTGCCTCTACTGTGGAGAGGGTGAGCACTTTCCTCAGATCTGTCCCTAAAAGGACTCAGCCTGTCCAGGATCAGATTCCAGTTTAGCTGAAACTGTAGATCAAAATAGTAGAGTCAGTATTTTGATCCATCCTCTCCTCAGGGCCCCGTCACCAGGAAACAGTCCTCCTGGAAGTATGAAAAGGAGAACACTGAAAGCTCCTTTGCTCTGATTTAATTAATTCCCCATACTTTTCAATCATCCTGGGGCCACGCTGGCTTTCCTGACATAACCAAAATAGTCTGTAGGGGTAAATCAAACTCCAATTTGGTTCCCCGTACTGTTGGTAAATATATTTTGGGTGGGGGGGTGTCTAGTCAGGGCCCAGAACAGGCATAGGGCCAAAACTTCTGGGCTCCTCACACCATCGGCAGAGGGACTGCAGCCCATACCACCAGAGAGTGCTGGCCTGCCAGCTGTGACCCATCTCTCCTGGCAAAATACCAGGATCTGGCTGATGTGTTTAATAAGCAGGCACATAAACTTAATTCATATGATTGCTCCATTAACATTGTGCCAGGGGCACAAATCCCCTTTAAGCACATCAACTCCTTCTCCAAACCAAAACTCAAAGCCCTCAAACATAATATAAAGGAGAACCTGCAAAAAAGGATTTATTAGGCCCTCCACACCCCCTTGGTAGGGCCACTCCACAAAGCTATTCACCAAACTGGACTTCAGTGTGACCTACAAGCTTGTTGCCATTCAGTGACAAATTGAAAACAACTTTCTGGTTGCCATATGACCATTTTGAATATTTGGTGATATCTTTCAGGTTTTCTAATGCTCTTGCAATCTTTCAGTACTTCATAAATAATGTGTTAAGGACGTCCTAGGCTAGTTCATGGTAATCTATCTAGCTATTTGAATATTTTCCAATGATGTTGACCAGCATGAACATCACATTTGAGTAGCGCTGCAATGGTTAAGGATTATACACCTAGTTAGAGAAGAGCAAATTCAGTAAGACAGTAAAGTATGGAATCACACCTGAAGGGTTGCCTACGGACCCAAGGAAGGTCTCTGAAAGATGGATGGATTGTTGGGCTGAACGAGTACATGCTTTACGCTGTATATGCATTCCTGAAAAACGGAGCATAACTCAAATTTTCATAAAGCCCAAAAAAACACTTTATGTCACAACATTCCAAAGAAAGAAATTCACATTTGCATTATACATATTACATTCATATTTTTCTCACTTCCTTGGGTAATTTTTTTGCACGGAAATCCAATAGTATTCCAATTAATAGAGATGAAACCACTAATAGATTATGTGATTAATTGCTCTGTGTGTTTAATATGGTTTCTTCATTGCAAAAATTAATGTTGAATACGAGCAAAAACCAATGCCACTGCAGAGATAATCATTAGATTCTAAATGGCTGTATAATTTTCTTGTAGCCTTTCATCTTGCTTTGCATATCAGTTAGGAAAGAACCTGTTTCATTTCCTCACAAAATATTGTCTATCAATTGTGCTACCTTTTTAATCTGTTTCCTTTGGTTAAAATGTATTATAAAGAATACCATATTCACCATAATAAATTAAATCATAGGACTCTGGGGTTCAAGTTAAGGTCTACGAATTTATCACTTGAGCAAGTAGCTAAAGGTTTTCAAATACCTCACAGAAAGCAGTAATTAAATGCATTATATTATGTGCATCTATTCTATATGTAAATGAGAAAAAGTGCAAAGCCATTACAAACTGGGAACATGGAAATGTTTATCTATCCTTTTTTTTTTAATCTTCTTTGAGCAAATACTCATATAGGGCCCATAATCATCTAAAGCAGGATTTGCAGAGAACAAGCTGCTAAAGGTCACAAATCTAGCTTCCATGAAGAACAGGCTTTATAACCTATACAGGCAGAACAGGAGTAGCTACTCAAATAAAGAGAAGAGAACCCTGCTTTGGAGTGAAAAGAATTTTTAAATTTCTGTCACTTATTCTGTCATACATCTAATTCTAGTTCATTTAATGGCATTCTGTTGTTTTTACACCTGTACCAAATTTAGAGGCAATGTGTAGATGGTCAGCTCTTATATAATCTGGCCCAGCCTCACTGATTTCAATAAGACTGTGTCATTGTAAAGAATACCAAACCTTAGGTCCCTTGCAACCACATTAATTAGACCTATTTGCATTTACTTA
>NW_017728920.1:10659173-10662278 GCF_001723895.1 Crocodylus porosus | reverse complement strand
AACAAAAAGAAAGAAGTACTTTGCCTGGCAGTGTCTCATCACTGTGCTGCAGGAAAGCACTACACATATATTACACAGACACACATTTCTTTCCAGTACATGTAATATGAATTGTGCTGGAAAGGCAGGTGCCAGGTCTTCTGGCAGGGGAGTCAGAGGGGACAGAGGGAAAGCTGTAAGTTCCTCCTCCCCCAAACTTAGATGCACCCTCTTTCCTAGCACTAGCAGGCATGAGGCTTCTGGTGCTAGTGGCAACAAGGAGATGGGACCAGTGCCTGCATCTGCACCCCCTCCAATAACGCTAGCCATAATAATAGTCTCCAGCACCACCAGCATGTCAAGCACCACTGGCATGACAGTCTCCTCCACCCCCATTTCAGTTCCCAGCCTGAGCCTTCCAGTGCCAGAGGACAAGCTAGATCTGGAAGCAGGAGACCTGAGCACCCTAACAAGAGCAATTCTGGGGACAAAGGAGGAACCTGAGTTTGTACTCCTCTTGCTCCAAGTTCTCCTACAGCCAGGTCTCCTTCCCCAGAAGGCAGTTCAGAGGAAGTTGACATTGAGGTTGTGGAGGCAAGTGGCTCAGCTGAGTCAGCTCCTCCTGTTGATGTACCTCTGCCTGCTGAGAGGGAGGATTCAGGCAGGATCCACACCTGCACTCCAGAAGTGAGGGGGTAGTGTTGTGTGGGATCATTTTGAGGTGGCAAATGATCCCACATATGCTATCTGCCTGTACTGCCAATGTAAGACCACCTGGGACAAGGAGGTGAAGCACTTCAGCACCATGGGGCTGCTGATGCATCTCAGGAGACACCACCCCCTTGCCTTTGCTCCTCCTCAGCCTGGCACCAGTGGGAGCATGCCCAAAGGGAAGTCTCCCTCTTACTTCAAAACCCACCTCCCCAAGAAGCAGCGGCAGGCCCCCCTGGAACAGTGGGCAAAGGTGGACAGAAAAGGGGGTGCATTGCAAAGGCGAGTGAGATCACACAGACCATCAGGGACATGTTTGCTCTGGATGACCAGCCCTTATCCCTAGTTGAGCAGCCGGGTTCCAGATGGCTCATGACACTCATGGCCCCATCCTACCAAATGCCTACACACACCACCTTCAACAGGATGGTGGTGTTCTCCCTGTACTACTTCCATCACAGCATCGAGGGGGCCAAGATGCTGCAGGACAAAGAGCCAGAGATGAGTGTCCCACAGCACAAAATCATCCAGGACATGGACACTTGGCGGAACTCCACATACCTCATGTTGAAAAGGCTGGTGAAGCAACAGAAGGTCATTCATGAGATGGCCTTGCTCAGAGAGATTGGGATCAGTGTCCCACTTAACGGAGTGGAATACCATCTCTGAAAACTTGGTGGTCCTCAAGCCAGTCCTCAAGGCCACCAAGACCATCAGCGCTGGCAATGCCCTCCTTAGCCAGGTGATCCCCATAGCAAGGGAACATGAGAACAAAATGGAGAAGTTCCAGGGGATCAATGTTCCTGGCTGGAGCAAGGTACTTTCACCAGAGGTGCAGGCACTGCTCAAGCAACTGAGGGAGGGCATCAAGAAATGGCTGGATCCATTGCAGTCCAGTACAGTCCACATTCTGACAGCCATGTGTAACTAGAAGGTGAAGGGGAGCGTATGTGGGAGCAAAACCCTGGATCACTGGACAGAGGTACTGGTGAACAGAGTCTAGGAGATGGAAGGGCACAGGTGGGGGGGACATGGAAGAGGGGAATCCACTTTCCCATAGCAGCACTCCCAGCAGCAGCCAGTCTCCTCCACAACAGCCACTGACAATGTCTATATTGATTCCATGACTTCCTGTACCTAAGAGGTTGATGAAATGAAGTTCATAGGCCCATCTGTGAAAAGTGGTTTGTCAATTCCCTTTGAGGATCAGGACTGAGAGACTTGAGACAAAGTGGTTTTCTTGTGAGAAATGTGTCCCTACAGGTACTTGGGTATTGTCTGTAATAGATTCTGGTGTGCAGTTCGTGGGGGTACTGGAGATATGTTGGCAGGTTTTGCATTTCTTGTTATGACATGGTCTCAATCCATTCAGTGTGTTTTGGGCTGTAGGAAGTTGGCTTCTTGTGATGAGGTTAGTGAGGTTCAGTGCTTATTTGAATTTACAAACAAATTTTCATAGACAAGCCAATGAACTTCACTTCATCAACCTCCTAGATACAGAAACACATGGACTCGATATGGAAATTGGATTTATGACACACTACAACCTGCCTGACATTGACTCCCGAGGTAGCAGGTACCGCTTGGCTTTTACCTGCTACATCCCTCCTTCCACCCCCCACACACATCCCCTCCCAGCCTGTCTGTCACCCCCGATGCCTCAATTTACATTTTCACTGAATGGCTTTCTTGCCTGTATTGCATGCAAGCTTCTGGCTTCTTTACTATTCCTTCCATCCAGGAAGAGCACACAAGGCAACTACAGGTGCTTTCTCAGCCTGACGAGGGGTTTTTAAACCCAAAAACTTGCAAAGAAGAATTTCTCCAACTATTCAGTTGGTCTAATAAAAGATATCAGATTGATTCTAAGAACCTTGTCTGGGCTATGTCCTTGAACTAACACTGCTACAACCTACACCCCTTAACACACACAAGTGACATGAGTTTTGCTTTCAGCAGTTTGAGGTGCAGTTTTGCAGAAACCCCTGCATCACTCTACCTGAAACATGGCAGGCCTCATGCTTACATGAGGGACTATGTAGGTGGCAGGACAAGTGGTAATGAGGGCAGCCATTTAATGCCCCACTCTCAGAGCTAGAGGCGGCAGGACAGTGATCTGAAACACCAAAACAAATAATTGACCTCTGCAATGCTGAATCTGAACCAAAATGAAACACAGCCATTTCACATAGCCCTATGAAACTCCAAAATGAAACACTATCCCTCCGAAACACCAGATCTGAAACTGAAACAAACACTGCCATTTCACACAGCCCTAGCGTCCATACCATTGTCTCTAACTCCCAACCCAGAGACCCCCGGCCCTGCTGGTGCCCCTCACTCCCCACCCACATCCCCCTGGGCCTGCTGGTTCCCTTACTCCCCACCCACAGCTCCCTGGGCCCTGCTGATGCC
>NW_017728920.1:10644456-10659073 GCF_001723895.1 Crocodylus porosus | reverse complement strand
CCCCTCACTCCCCATCCACTGCCCCCTGCCCCCCAGCTGCCAGAGCTACAGGGCCAGAAACCAGGTTTGTAGCCCCCTGCAGCAGTGCACAAACACTGGCTGCTGCCTGTAGGAGACAGTGGCTGCTATGGTGGAGCAGAGCACAGAGCCCATCTCCTCCTCTCCAATTAACGGCACAGTCAGAGTGGAGCCCTTGTTGAGGGTCCAATGTGAAATGTTCACTGTGTGCTCCCCACCCTTCCACCCTCCCCTTGGGGCCTATGCAGCCCAGCAGGTGAGGCCCAGCACCACAGGGCTGGGCAGAGAATCTTGGTGCCACAACTGGGAGCCCCGCACCACCATGATGATGTGCCCCCTGCCTATCCAGCAGCAGTGAGGGGCTGCTGGATAGGCAGTGTACACTGTGAGGGGCACAACTCGGTGCCACCACACCCACTGCTGCCAGGTGGGCACGAGACACCTCACCAGGGTGGCAGGGGCTCCCAACAGAAGCATCAAGCTTCCCCACCTGAATCTGCCTTGCCACCCTGGGTCCCACCCACTGGACTGTGGAGGCCCTGGGGGGAGGACAGCAGTATGGAGAGCTTGAGCCCACAGCAGGCAATCTGCACCTGCGCCCACCCCATGCACAATCTGGGGGATACATGACCCCCATGACCACTCTGAGAGTGCATATAGTGGCTGTGCCCCACCCCCTTCCTGCTCCTCGGCCCTGTGACCACACATTCCAGACCCAGGCACCAATCCTCATGAGCAGCAGCCGTGGCCCCAGCCCTACTGAGATCCCTCCCTACTTCACTATGGGAGCCTCAATTCCCCCCATCCCACACCAGACTTACCTGTGGGGAGCTGCTTGCCAGGCTGCCTGGTGGTCATGTGCATATGTGTGAAGGCACATGCACATGGCACCCCATGCTAATTGCCTTTCTTTTGCTCCCCACCCTCCAGCCCCTTGCAAGCTGAAACTCTGACAGCCTGCAAGAGGAAACCCATCATTTCCCACATTTTTCTCTTTAAAATGATAAAAACCTAGGTTTTACCATGTTTTTCCATGGTGAACAGAAAAGCTGGATCCCTGCTTATCAGTATGTGTATCTAAGGGAGTCTAAACCTTTCCTACTCTAGGGTAGAGCCCTAGTTATGCCAGTAAAACTCAACTGCTGCTGGATAGCATAAAACTTGTTTTGCCACCCAATAGCTGGCCAAATATATGCATTAACTCCCATGCTGTCAGCCAGTTGCCATGTTCATTCAGTAGCTAGCACAATCCCTGAGTGCATTTGTACTCTGGCCACATAGCTGATGTAGCAGAGCTACACTGAGTTGCCAGAAAAACGTGCATGCATTCTGGTAGCTTGGCCATGATGGCTGCTGTCTGCCACCACGAGTTCTGGAAGTTGAGGCAGCCTAGTGTAACTTAAGCAGTGAGAAAATATTCATAGTTAACTGACTTTCCCTAGAATACCTGAACTTAGCTGTTGATTTTCTAATGGTACAAGCTTGATTTTCACCCTCTCATTGATGACAGCTCCTTTCCATAAAAAAAACATAAACTCACAGAACTTTGGGTGCAGGAGTTACATTCTATATAAATTGTTCTGGGAAAATATGAAGAAAATAATGAATTGCCCATCAAGAATGAGGGATGGCTTTTGAATAACAAAGACCAAAAAAAAGGCTGCTGGCCACACACCTTCCCCCTCTCCCTCTCCAACCCACTCCGTCCCTGCCATCATGGTGGTGCTCAGCTGCCTCCTCTCCATAATGCTCTTGGAGCATTCTGATTGGTTGTTTCAGACAGACAGACTAAGCCATTTATTATATTACAATCACCTTGATAAATCATTTTAATAGTAACAGTTAATGCTTAGTACTTGGAAAATATGAATTCTTTCCCATTTTTTTAATCAGTCTTCTATTTTTTTTTCTTTACTTAAATATTAAAACAATTTGATGGAAAAACTTTTGATATACATCACCACTATAAAGTTTTTATATCTCATATAAACATGCACACACATTTTCAATGAAAACAGACACAGGAAAGCTTCGTTTAAGAAAGCGTTGCACCTCCAGTGTGCTCCCTCATGCCAACCTGATTTCATTAGGCAGGTACCTTCTCTATGTCCAATGGCTATTAAAGAAAGGAGCCAACTCAACTAGCTTATGAACTTGGAAAGTAGCCAGCCATCTAGAACTTAACTTCTGCAGAATTATGGCCATGGAAACTGGATTTGTAAAATGGAAGCATACTCTGAGGCTGCTGACCCTTTGAGACTTTTGTTCCTTGAGACAGAGCAGAATTTTTTGCTATTCAGTACGTGGAAAGCATCTTTATAAAGTATTTTGTTTCAATGAAAGTTACTTGTTACTGTATAAAGTTTGACATCAGAGAACAAGGCTTTATCATCTAAGCCAGGCTTGTCCAACATGCAGCCCGCAGGCCACCATGTGGCCCACCAAGCTGTTTTCTGAGGCCCAAGGTGCTACAATGGGAAATGAAAGTAAACACTGTACTTTCTTTTCAGGGGGGTGATGTGATACTGCTTCCTGTGAGGTCATTGAATATGGCTCACCAGCCCACTGGGTGATAAAAAGTTCATGATCCAGCCTCATATTCAAAAGTTGGACACCGCTGATCTAAGCTAAAAAAGTTACTGCATTTAGGGCTAAATAACACCAAAGGCGAATTGTAGCTCTCCAAAATTCAATATGCACTTGCCTTCTAGGCAGGGGGGCAGTAGGCTTACCTCTAAATTAACATTTTAAGTATGAAAAGTATTTCTGGAGCATTCTAATAATTTTCTCCATTATCATCTATCTACTTAAATGTCTTAAGTTCAAAACAACCATCTTTCCTATACATATGTCAAAATGCTTTTCAAAATGCTGTGTTTCAAAATGCTTTTAAAACACAGGTGTTGCAACTTATAAACAAATATTTGACAAGGCTTCATTAAACAAAACTGCGCTCTAAGTACACTCTGTTAAAATACATCATACCATGCACTTTAAGAGGATACACTCTCCGGTGACACTCTATATTTGAATACATGGGCAACTGATGCCTCCTAATACTGGGGAGGGGGGGCACCAGCGACCAACCGCTGACTGGGGGGGGGTCCCCCAGCAACTGATCAGGGGCCTAGGGACAGAGGGAGAAAAAACATTGTGGGGGGCTGAGCACGCATGCATGCATATGCGCACGTCCCCCTGCGAAAGTCTGTGGGGGAAGGGGTGGGGAGAGGGGAAAGGGCCGTGGTGGGGAGGAAGCAAGGCTTGGGCTGGCACCCATGCTGCTGCCCCTTCCCCCGCACCAGAAGTCACTGCCCAGCACCAGCATCCACCACCCCACAACCCTGGCTGCCTCCCCAAACCAGCCCTCCTCTGGCCCCAGACCCGTACCACCCAGGGGTGTCTGGAGCTGGAGCAGGGCCAGCCTTAGCTGCACCACTGAGTGAAAGGAGAAAGAGCCCCTAGGACACCCAGCCCACCCTGCCTAAGTCATCCCCAGTGGTTCCTACAGAGTTGTGGCACTGGGGAGCCCAAGGGAGCATATCCCACCCCCGCCCCACCCCCCGATCTTTGCACAGGGTAGGGGTGGGCTGCACCTGCAAGGCAAGCTCGGCTCTGTCAGCTCTGCACCTCACTGCAGCCTCTGAAAGTGGTGCATCACCATGTGTGTTCCACCACTGGTTGGGCTGGGCAGCAAGGCACATGGCACTGTGCCACGCCACTTTCAAAGGCTGCAGCGAGGTGCGGAGCAGGCACAGCCCAGCTCGCCTTGCAACTGAAGCTGCTCCTGCAGCTCCCTCCAAAGATTGGGAGGGCCATGTGCCCCCCTTGTTTCCCTGGCACCACTACTTTGCAGAAGCCGCCAGGCTCCGCTTGTCCTACAGTCCAGCCCGGCTGGAGTTCCATTCACTATGAACGGGGCCCCAACCGGGCCAGGTCATGGGGCAATCAGAGCCCAGCGACTTGTCCAGTGCTGTGGTGCATTGCAGCCAAGGGGCTGAAGGAATGTGCCACCCCTGCCCCAGATTCCCCACAGTGGTGGGAGCTCCTGGGCTCCAATTGCCTCATGATCTGACCCAGATGGGGCTCCATTCGTGGTGAATGGAGCCCCGGCTGAGCCAGGTCATGGGACAGTCCCCACAGTGCAGCAGAGAGTGGGGCAAGGGCGGGGGTGAAAGATTTGCCCCTGCCCCTACCCCACTCCCTCCTGCACTGTGGGGGTCTTGACTCCCCCCCACCCCAAAGAAACCTTACTTACATGCCTGTACCTGCTGTGCTGTGCTGGCTGTGAGCCAGGCGTGCCACACCATGTGTGAGCCTGCACCACCACCCCACTACAGCAGCCTGTGGCCAGGTTTCCTGGTGGCAGCATCAGTGGCATTTCTTGGGGGGGGTACGGCCAATCTCAGAGGGTACACGTGCACCTGTGTTCACCCCCTACGCATTGCCAATGTTTGACTAGCATAATAAAGTTAAGCTGTAATTAAGTAAATAGGTTTGGTAAAATAAATGATGATTTCCTCCCATTCTTATAAAAACCTTTCATGCCAATACATTCCAAAACTATTACTTGAGCTCCATGAATCTCTAAGATCTTCTTGTGGTAAATGAGAGAAATGCTAAGAACACAGATAACATTTTATCGAAGTGCTGCATCAGATCAAAGAGAATTCCTGATGAGAACTTCAGCATCAATGGTCCAATGGCATCATATGTAATATTCCATTTTAGAAAAGCTTTTTTTTCTTTTCCTTACAGTCATCTGCAGTTACTTATCAATTAATGACAAATAGCATATTTCCAAAATAACCCCAAAATGTAAATATCAGCTGTTTTGGCCAGAAAGCACACCCTTTTCTAGCATCTCACTGGGGTTGGAGCTCTGAGTTTACATCTTAATTTGTCAAGAGTTCATGATAGATATTCCACATAGCAAACATTGTGTAGGACTCTAAGCCACCGTACTCTTTACTTAGAGAAGACAAAAATCCAGACAAAAACCAAATATCCTTATAGTCAAGAAGCCAGGTTCAGTCTAAATGATGAGTTCCAATATCTTCCTTGTTGCAGGAATGTCCTAATTGTATTGTACTTATGATGGTCCAGTGAATATGTAAAAACCTAGCTCATGTTCTTAGCTAGCTTGTCAAGTTTTCATGCACCTCATTTACAAAAATACTATGACTGCTATACCAGGGAAGATATGGAAATGTGACAGTATGAACCTTGATTTCTGCATATTTCCTAGATCAGCATGGCTACAACACTAGAACCCTACCAGAAGCATTTCTATACCATTTTCTTCCCATTATAGATCCCATACTTCCTATTCTTTGAAAGCTGTTAAGACATAATAGTTGCATCTACCACCTGTTGACAGACCACAGCCATAACCACTTCACAAATCTGCATCAACACAGAACTGAAAAATGCCTTATCAACCCCAAGCTGGACTTGTAGCCATCTAAGATAGCCAGTTTCTGAACTTTATCAGAAATTGCTGCTCTAGTAGTGTGGCTTTCCTCCAATATTCCTGCATCAGAGGGTCAAGACAAGCTCCTCACATAATTCCACCAAGTTTTGCTTTATCTTGTAAAAAATGTTGAGCCACTGCTGGTTATTCCAAGCCCACATGAAATGAGAAATCATTATGCTGGACCAGCTCTCTGGCATTAGCAATACTGTACTATACCTGACAAATTTATGTCACCTACACAATTAACCACAACTGTCCCATCAGCCATGAATGAACTACCTTCCAAGTTCTGCTGCCTTCTGGACTTCATAATCAGTTCCACAAATGTCATACACAACCTTGCTGAACAGGCACCCTGCTGTACAGAGTATTCACCTGCAAGAAGCAACAGCTCATCCAAAAGATCTATGACAACTTCTCCAAGCCAGAAGAGGCTGACATGAGGAGCATTGTAGAGCACAAGACGCCATAGCTTAAGATACTGACCTAAAACCACTTGCATGCTCAGGGCAGAAAAGGATTGACAAGTTATACTATAATATTTCATGATCCAGTTCCTAAAGTGACGCTGTTTCCTGAGCTACCAAGAACCCAAGCTATGCCTCTAGAAATCCAAACACTAGTATAAATGTTAGTACTCGGGTACATGGCATATGGAGCTGCCAGAAAAGGAGGTTCTTGGAGGCAGATGGGGTTATTAAATGCCCACATGACACACAAGCCAGGATTCAGGACATACTGTAATGTCAAGATATTCTATAGCCTATTACCCATCTCCAGAACTATCCAGTCATCTTAGATACTTGCCTTTTAAAATGCTTCCATGAAATAGATTGATTAATTATGTCTTCCAACTCATACCCATTAGTCTCATCTCCTATGTAACATATCATTTCTATAGTATTTTATGTTTATCTGTATTTATTTATCTTTGCTTCTCTATTGCAGAATATTCAGCAAGACAGGCAGTACAGTTCCTTTGATTATTTTTGCCCTGATATCTGCCTCTCATGTTCTATTAGCCCTGAAAAGAGGAGTTGCAGGAAGAAAGTTCCAGACAGTGGAAGTCAGTGCCAGGGACTTAAATCAGTCCATCCAACAAACTTTGCCCATTCTAGAAACTCACCTGTGATTTCTTTAATACCTCATTCCTCACCAAGATATGCTCCTGACATCAGATTAAAGATGAAATGGAGCTACCTAGGTGAAGCTGCATGAAAGTCATAGTTCAAAGAAAGCCTGAATGCTTGATTGCTCCATTTCAGCATGAGACCACTTGTTAGGTTTTGTTTTTTTTTAAATTTCATAAAGGCCACTCACTTCTCTTCAGACAGCAGCTTTTTGTAGTCTTGTTGTTTTTACTTATTCAAATAACAGTCTTTTGCTGGCAGCTTTTGGTTTCCAAGGTGCTTACCTCTGTGATACTGATCACAGCAAATGAGCAAACAATTTTGCTTCTGAATTTTATCTGATGAATAGAGTACAGGAATGTGAATGTACAGGTGGGTATTTACATCCTGCATGTTGGCTGAATAAAGATTTTTACAATCAAAGCGTTCCAAAAGAACAGAGAAACAATTTACAGCTTTTTAAGTCTAGGAATTCAAAGTTAAATTTCCACAAACAACTAAAAATCAGACCAACTTGCAATGCCTGTCCTTCACTTATCCATTGATAAGACCCTACTCCCAGTTACCATTTTAAACAACATCCTAGCTTATATACTGTTTTCAGTATAGACCACAAACCCTCCAGCACACTTTAAATACAACAATGATATGAGAGAGCAATAGTATGAGAGAGTGCTAGCATGAGTACCTAAGTATTCAATCTACATGCAATTAGCTCCAGTTCATATAAAAACATCACTCTCAATGTTAGATACAAACCTAGAAATTCCTCAGTGGAACCATATATAACACACTGAACATGATTTCTACCTATTTGTATATTTCTTTCACCCATTGTCAACAAAAATTACCAAACATCTCACATAGGAAGAGCAAACATAGGAAATCAGTAACCATGTGTAGAGGTACAGATACAAGTATAAGAACAAGCCAACAAAATAAAATATTAGAATAATAAGCTCATTTTACCCTGCACCTTTACCCCAAGAATGTAGTTTCTAGTCAACTTGATAACTGAAAGTCATCCATGGGTACATCTTCACAAGAAGTTTACTGTGCAGCTGCCTCTTTAGCTCACTCTCTATATAATAATATATACATGTTATTAACATGGGTTAGGATGGGCAGCAGGGGTTAATGGATTTCTAAAGGCCTGGTGGTCACACAGTTTCACACAGGCTTCAGGGCAGGCAGGGTGTCTAACCCAGACAAAACAAGTCCAACAGATATATACATATCCTGGGAGATTGTGGGCATGTACCACAATTGTTCTATAACATGAGATAGGGTAACACCAGCTCACAAGGCCAAAGAGAGAGACCTGAAAGTCTTGTTTTGGGAGAGGTATGCATGTGATAGGCCTGGAATATGCTGATGGAACAGAATGTGGACAGTATGACGACTACAGAGAGAACAATCAGCAACAGCCACATATGGAGAGTCATCAGGAGAGAAGGAGAATACAAAAACAGAGACTTGAGATTAACAAAGTGTTGTCCTGTGGGGCCAGGCCAACTCTTAGAATCTCAAAATTGCGCTGTTAGATGGGAGGGTGTGACACAATTGCATATATGCAAACACACAAATCAATTGGGTGCATACACACACACACACAACCAACTCAGGCACATACACATCCAAGATTACCAGTCTAAGCTTATACACACTATACACACTGAAAATTAGCCAACAATCAGTTATCAATACCAGCATACCCAATACACATACACAAATCACTAATTCGTATATCACTCACACAATTATATATGTATATGAGAGTTCACACATACACTACACACCTACACATACACACAGGTGAGGTCCTAATTTGGGTGGTGTGGTATGCGTGTGCTTGGGGTAGTTGGGATACCTAGGGTGTTTGGTGACTATAGGAGGGGGAGTCAAGGGTCAAAGATTTCCATAAGGAGGGGAAGGAGTGGGTGCATGGGGCTTAAGAGGATGAAGAGAAAAATAAGACAGTGAAAGTGCCAGGGTTGAAATTTGCCAGGATTACAACTGGCAGACTAGAGGGGAGCTGGGGTAACTTGAGGTAAATTGGTGTTAATTGATTGAAGGGAAATTCCCAAAGCCAGCAGAGTGAAGGAACAATGCCAGGGAGAAGCCGGCACAGAGACTGGGGCTGGATCTGCAGCTGCGGGGGAACCAAAGGTATAAGGAGAGGGAAACTGGGACTGGAGGGAAGCGGAGAGGTTGCAGAGGGAATCAGAAGGCTGGAGGAGAGCTGGAGAAGGGCTCCAGGTGCCAGGAGGAGCTACGAACTACAGCAGGGACTGCCGGGGAACGGGGAAAAGCTGTGGGGGTGCTGGGAGCCAGATCGGGGCTCTCGGGGGCAGCAGGAGAGGCTGCAGGGAGTGGCAGCAGGTGCCGGGAGCTGGAGAAGGGCTCTGGGTGCCAGATAAAATGGCAGAGAAGAGGCTGCAGGTGCAGGGAGTGGCTGGAGGTGGCAGGACAGAGATGGGAAGCTGGGGAACAGAGGGAGACACAGAGAGAGATCAGAGAGAGCAAGTGGAGGCAGCAGGGCAGAAACAGAAAGCTAGGAACAAAGGGAGACAGGGAGAGAGATTGTGGAGGCAGCAGGGCACAGATGGGAAGCAGGGGAACAGAGGGAGACACAGAGAGAGTTCAGAGACAGAAGGCAGGAAGAGACCAGAATCAGGGAGAAGGCAAAGGCAGAGAGAGAATTAGACATGGGAGGAAGGTCAGAGGGGTAGAGAGCAGGACTTGGAGTAGGGCTGGGAGGTCAGTAAGACAAAACCCAACTCGGGTTCCAAATTAACAGTTTTATTAAACAAACAAATTTACTGTTTGTTTAATAAAACAGCAACAAGACTATTTGTTCCTACACACATTAGGACTCGCACACACACGCCTCCACAATGATAACAGGGAAGGAGAAAGGCTTGGTGGAGAGACTGAAGTTAAAGTGTGCAGGGACAGAGTCTAGATCTTGTGTTTAAGGAAGGAAGCTACCTATCCTAGACTGTGAGTTGATCCTCAATGGCCAGTTGGGGTTTTCTCCAGTGAGGTGCTGTCCAGAGGGAATTGCTGGCAGGGTCTCCGGGTGGATAGGTGGCATGGCGTAGTGCTGGTCCAGATGGAGAGGGTGTCCCAATGGGTCTGTCTTCAGTACCCATTTTTATAGGGGCAGACCTTGTGTGACCCTAGTGACAGGAAGCATGCCCACGCAAGGGTCAGCCCCTGGCATACTGAGAATGTGTGCTCCATGCAGGGGTGTGCAGTTTCGGGTGTCTGTAATGGTGGGGTACAATGGTAGAGTTGCTGGTTCTGCAGGGTCTTTTGTCTTTCAAATGCTGAGTTCCTGTCTCTGTTCCTGGGTGAGGTCCGTGGTTCCTGGATGAATCAATGTGAGGTGATGACCCAGTCATTACAGGCCATTCAGTAGAGGCCTGCTACCATTGTATTTCAATCATTTCCAATTACACTCATTCATCGGGGAACCAATTTACATGGAAGGGATACATGACTCATACACACAGGGGATGCCCAGGCAGAGGACACAAGATGGAGACTTGACATATAAAATGGAAACTTGACATTACTTAGGTCCACTTACAAACACAGGCCTAACCCATACACTATCCATATGAAACAATAAAAAATTAATAAATACAAAAATCATAATAAATACAATATATAATAGCAAAAATCAATACAAACCTAATAATTCTGCAATATAAAACAGTGGCTATCCAAAACCAAAAACTTGCTACCAAAATAAAAATGTTAAAGCTTATGCTGAGTCTGAGCTCACTTACACTTATCTCTAGGGAATATAGAGGGAGAAAAAAAGTCAGAAATGGTTGGGGAAGGGGAGGGAAGGCATTTTAAAATAAATTTAAAAAAAAAGAAAAATTGTGGGTTTTGCTACCATAACTTTTGGATTCTGGCACTCTGACTTGCTGATCAAGCTACCAAAAAGCACAATGTCACAGACCCCACTACACTCTGGTGCAGGGGGGTGTTCATGGCTTGTCATTCACGTTTTCTTGAGTTTGTTTTACTGATATGACATAATGTAGTCTCTGCAGATAAGTAGCGTCAAGCTGTCTTTAGACTAACGTGGCCACTGATGATTCCCCAGGCTGTCCCCATGGTGGTGGGGAGGAACCACTGGCCTCCTCAGCCAATCAGTGGTGAGAGATGGGGCAGCTGCCTCCTAGGCCAATCAGCACCAAGCAGTGGGGCCACCACAAAAAGGCTTTTTCCCTCCCTTCCTACCTCCCTCCTTTCTTCCTTGACTAGCCCAGAACCTTGCTCCTCCTGGCTGTGCACTGCCCTACTTCTAAGTACAGCCAATAGAATCACAAGGACAAATGGTTGACAGGTATGTCCACCAATGAACTGAAAAACAGGACTTTTTGTTATCTGTTTCTCATTTAGAAATGGACAGGGGACAAAGGGTATTAAAGCAGGATGGTGTGGTATAAAACAGGACCAATGGCCACCTTAATTTAGACTTGTCTTTATGTTTATATGCATTGGGTTATTTGATATCAAATATATTTCTTATATAATAGGGCCAAGATTGCACAATATGATAATGAGTTTCAAGGGGCCAGCTGTGAGTTTCTTTGGCTCCGAAAAGAGGCTCAGAACCTAAATGGCTGAAGAGCAGTAATTGCTAAGCCTTAGCATATGACAGGAATGTGTTCACTCTCAAATAAGCCCTTTCAGACAATGACAAATGTAGATGTTTAAAGGAGAAACCCAAATACATGCAGCATCTAGCAACAGGATGAACATTTCTCACTGTGGGGGAAATTGAGAGACAGAATCTTCAGGATATTGGATCTTCATGTCTGAAGGAATTCAAATATTTTCTTCATCTTAATTATATCAGGGGAGATTTTTGCTTTGGTTAAACGCTTACCTTTGGGCAGGGGCAGGAAATTGTATGCATAGTGTGGGCTCCCTGAGAATCCAATGGGGGAGGTATGTAAATGGCCAGATAAGAAGCTGTACTTAAGCTTTGCCTTAAGAGCAGGGTTTTGTCTCCTACAAGGAAGGTTGCAATCCCTCAGCCAGCAGGCTGACAGAAGAAATTGCTGGAGGTCCTGGCAGAGAGGTCAGACACAAAATCTGCTTTCTAGTTTGTTGAGCTGAGTAGGAACTGCAATCTTGGATTTAAAATGTAGGGTAAGAACATGTTACTGTTCTGATATTTTATTTCTTAATCTCATATGTCTGCCTGTACCTCAGCATATGAGGTACTGATTTCTTATGCTTGTTCTTCTTTTTGATAATAATTCTTTTTGTTATATTTTATAACCTCCTTAGTGTCAGTGATAACTGTGGCTAGAGACAGACATTATACATAAACGGGTTTGAATGATCACAGACTGGTTTAAGCCTGTAACAGAATAGATGTTCTGTGCACATAAACCAGTCTGAAAATATCTGAATCTGTTTTGAGATAAACCTGGTTGAATGTAGTATCAGACTTAACTGATTTTGGGCAAACCAGTTTATGCAATGTCTGTTCCAGACCCCTTCCTGGTTTAAGTTAAACCAGACTCCACCAGCATCCCATGATTTGCAACCCTGGGCAGGGCTCTGCTTTCTGCTCCAGCCCAGCACATCTGGTCCTGTCCCTCTGCTCCCTGGCTGGAGCTCTGGCAGAGACTGCAGGTACAGTGACATCTGCCTGGCTTCTTCTTGCTCCCCACTCCCCTCCACTCCCTGCTCAGGCAGGAATTGCCCCTTCCCCTCTGCCTTACACAGACACCTCTCAGCTTTACCAAGCAGACCACATTCTGGATGCAGTCCATGCTGTGGGAGACAAGACAAAGGCAGAAAGGACAATGTTGGCTTGGGGCTTTTTGGAGCTAATTAACAGGTAGCTGGTAATGTTCCTCTGTTTCTACCTTGGAAAAAGTTGTTTAAGAGCTTAAACTAATCAGAGAGCCTTTTGTTTTGTTTGATGAGTCTATAAATGTTAACAACTTTCTCAGAGATTTCATAGATTTCTAGAGTTGGAAGGGTCCTGGTAGATCATTGGGTCCAATTCATAGATTCATAGATACTAGGGTCAGAAGGAACCTCAACAGATCATCAAGTCCAACCCTCTGCCTAGGCAGGAAAAAGTGCTGGGGTCAGATGACCCCAGCCAGATGCCTATCCAGCCTTGTCTTAAAGACCCACAAGCTCGGGGAGAGCACCACCTCCCTTGGAAGCCCATTCCAAATTTTGGCCACCCTTAACATGAAGAAATTTTTCATGATGCCTAGCCTAAATCTGCTCTCTGTCAGTTTGTAACCATTGTTCCTTGCTACCCCAAGAGGTGCCCTGGGGAACAGAGCATCTCCAATTCCTCGCTGCTCCCCCCTAAAGAATTTGTAGGTGGCCACAAGATCACCTCTCAGCCTTCTCTTGTGGAGGCTGAAGAGGTCTAGGTCTCTTAGTCTCTCTTCATAGGGCTTGGCCTGTAAATCCTTAACCATACAAGTGGCCCTCCTCTGGACTCTCTCAAGGCTATCCACATCCTTCTTAAAGTACAGTGCCCAAAACTGGATGCAGTACTCCAACTGCGGTCTGACCAATGCCACATAGAGGGGAAGTATCACCTCCTTAGTTCTATTTATCATGCATCTGCTGATGCATGATCAAGTGCGGTTATCTTTGCTGATGATTTTGTCACACTGACAACTCATGTTTGATTGCTTGCATTGTTTCTTTTCTGCTATCACTGTGTATCAATATATTTGCCTATTATCGAATGCAAAGGTCGTGGTCAGTCTAAGGGTTGGATGCCCCCTCCCCTGCTGGCCCTGGAACAGGACATCTGGGTCAAAATTCCAGAGCCATCAGAGATGATCACCCAGGACTGCCCAAATGGAGAAAGAGTCTGCTGCAGGGATCTCAGTACTCTGAAACTTTATAACAACTACAGGAGATGGAAAAGCTGGAGCAGCAGAAACAGTGTCATGGACCAAATGAAAAATCCAGCACCACCTACCCCATACAGAAACACATGCCCAAGCTGCAGTAGAGTCTGTTGATCTAAGATAGGCCTCATCAGTCATCTTCAAACAGACGGATAATACAGTCATGGAAAACAATGATCCTCAACTGCAAAAGATTGCCAAAGAAGACTATCCTGCAGCGGCATTATTTATTGCATATTTGGTGACATGGCTGGGTGGGGCGCTCTGGTGAACAAACGTTCCCCTAGATACTGGAAGTCACCCCAATAAACTTATAGGTGGCCATCAGATCACCCCTGAGCCTGCGCTTTTCCAGGCTAAAGAGCGCCATAGCTCTCAGCCTGTTGCCATAAGGTCTGTTTTCCTGACCTCTGATCATGCGCATGGCTCTTCTTTGGACTCTCTCAAGCTTCTCTACATCTTTTTTGAGTTGTGGAGCCCAAAACTGGATGCAGTACTCACCAAGCACTCACCTGCAGCCTCACGAAGGCCAAGTACAAAGGGAGAATGATGTCCTGGGATTTGCTTGAGAAGCATCTACAGATGCAGGCCAGTATTTTGGTTGCTTTACTAGCCATCAGGTTCTCATCCACCCATTTGCTGAGCCTGTCCAGGTCAGCCTGGATTGCCCTCCTGTCTTCTGGTGTGGATGCTTTACCCCAAAGTTTGGTGTAATCGGTGAACTTGGCCAGTCCACTTCTGACTCGAATGTCCACATCATTAATGAAGATGCTGAACAATATGGGTCTAAGGACAGAGCCTTGGGGGACCCCAGTGTCACAGGACACCATGATGATTGACTTCCATCAGTTACTACACTCTGGGTCTGACCACGGAGCCAATCTCCCAGCCAGTGGATCATGGTGGACCCAAGGCCACAATTGGCCAGTTTTGCCAAGAGGTGATCATGGGATACCAAATCGAAGGCTTTTTTGAAGTCAAGATATATGACATCAATTTCTTCTCCCTTGTCCAGGTGATAGGTCACCTGGTTGTAAAAGGAAATGAGATTGGTCAAGCAAGACCTACCC
>NW_017728920.1:10639620-10644445 GCF_001723895.1 Crocodylus porosus | reverse complement strand
CAGCTCACTGCCTCTCTCACCAAAGAGCGGGCTGTGGTCATGGAAGCCAAAGCCTTCCCGATGACACCAGTGCTGCAGTCTTTGGTTAACTACCTGGATCCTCCTCTCCCTCTTCAACCCATACCCTGAGACTGGAAGTATCAAAGACCTGTGCCCCCAGACCCTTTAGCCCCACTCCCAAATCCCTATGGCACTCATGACCCAGCTGGGAGCGCTCCGAGCCATGTCATTGGTCATTCATCCACATGAATAAGGAGCATGGGATAGTAGTCTGTGGGCTGGATGAGCTTAGAGATCTTCTTCGCAATGTCTTGGATGCGAGCCCCCGGGAAGCAGCAGACTTCCCAGGCTAAGGGGTCAGAGTGGCAGATTACCCCCTCAGTCCCCCTCAGGATGGCGTCTCCCACAACAAACATTTCAAGTTTTGTCTTGGGGAGAGCGGGGTGGGTAGCTGCAGTTGGGCCTGTGTTGCCTGCGGGAGCTGGCAACTCATCAGGCTCTGCTGGAGCTGCAAGAAGTGCGTACCTTTTAGAGAAACCCTACTGATAAGGTTAGGGATGCTGCACTTGCATCTTTGTAATCACCCTTTTCAAAAACATTTTTGCAGGTGACCAGAATCACCTAACCTTTATGCCTTACCAGTTTTAAAGCTCCTAATGGTTCAATAACCATTAGGCTGCTGTCTGCATTACAGAGTCCATTTTAATTCTTCATTCTCTGTACATATCACTTTAGTATGGGGATGTCCCCTGGCTTAGTATAAAATGACAAATAATGTTAATTAGCTGCTTAATATCACAATATTTGCCCTTTGTCTATAATTGCCCTTTTTATTCATAAACAAAACTAATTTTATCTCACCTATGTATTTATTCATAACTTTCTTATGTTGACATTTTCTTTGATATTTAATATTTCATTTCTATGATTTTCTTCTCCAATTATTTTTTGTTAACTTTATTTTTGTATTTTTTATTAGAGATGCATTAGGCTACATGCCAAAAATTCAAAGGCTGATACATAAGTCTTATGTCAATCGCCCTACTTTTGCAACAGGATTTCAATTAAAAAGAATCCTTTTCCTCTTGCTTGTTCCTTCTTCCAACCTGGTTTCACCCACATAAGTGGAACTGCTTAAAGATCAGAATTGAACAAATTCAGGAATTAATTATAAATATAAATATAGGCTCACTCTGCTAGTATTTTAAAAAGTAAAAGCACCATATTGTCACAAAACCATTGCATTTTCAAAACAGTATTTCCAAGTAAGCATGTAAACTCCTTAAAAAATTGCAAACATTATTTATTGTTTATTAATTTCAAGATCAAGAGCTCTTACATTTAGTATTATGGGGCTTTTCTGCCTCACTTTCCTGAAAAATGTCTATATCAATTTTAATTAACTGTGTGTTCTTGCAACTTCGAGAATTCTGCAAAGGCAGTTTTGCTCATCACTGTAAATGTAAATGTTTTAAGAAATCGTGCTGGATTATTTTAAAGATTAATTATTTCCTTCCTCAGGTTAATGTTGTTTTAAAGAATAAATAGTGTTTTACTACTTATTTCTTTCTGAATCACTTCAGTTACTGATTGAAAAACAAATCACACTCTATAAAAATGACACTATATTACTTACCAGCAGAATGCCACTGTAAGCCAACTACAATTTTCTATTGTAATACAATTAGCAGGACAGTAGAAAGCCTATCCTAACTCTAGAGTACATGATTCATAAAAGACCATGACTTAGGAGTGACCTTGAATCAGAAGCCTAAAGCAGTCACATCAGTAGACAGAATCCAGAACAACCGATTGTTGTCTAGCTCCTGTCAAACTTCTATACTTTCTTCTTAAAGTATTATACCCATTAGCTCTCTGCCACCAAAACAAATGTTCTCATTTCAGTCCACTTGTACATTATCTTTAAGAGCATCTGTTTCTCATGTTCCCTGTAAAAGGTCACTTTTATCCTACCACTTCAAGTCTTTAATGGATCTATGCATTAGCTTCTGTTTAGAACTTTTTGATGCTTAAGGTCATTACTTTTGTTCAAAGTGAAAACCAAAGTATTGTCCCTATTAATTACATCCAGATTCTATTTACTTATTTCAAAAGTTGCAAGTTGCCCACTCAATCCTTTCACTTTCAATAGTAATGAAATCTTCAGTGATTTTTAATATACCCATGGCCTTTTCACTTTCAAAATTATGTTTATTCTCCACTCCCCTATATATTACCTTGCAGTTTTCTGTGGCTGATGAATCTGCCTTTGCTACATTATGCATATATTAGGTTGTTTCTGTACTTCTGCTGCAATGGATGTCAGCTCCTTTACCTTTCTTAACTGCTTCCTGTTCCTTTTGTAACATGGACTGTCTAATACAATGCCAAACTCAGATCTTCAACCATTTGTATCATTACAGCTGGATGCCACCACTCTCTTATTGTGTATATTTTCCCTGTTTCTCAAACACATGCATTCCTTGGTACTCAAAAAAGTAGTACTTCTACACTTATTGTTTTGGCTTCAATTTACTTTCCGTATTTTCAAATTTGGGAATGTTTAGTAGTGTAAGTAGTTGACAGTAGATTAAGTAGCTTTGAAAGGAGCTTTCCCCTCAGTTTATTGATCAATAGAATTTGTGCTAGCAAATCTTCAAACTCTTGAAAAAAAAACTCTCTAAAATGCCTTATCAGAGCAGTTTTCTAACCTACAAGTATATTTCTATGGGTCCATGTGCATGACCATTGTTGTACCAATCTTTATATGGTGCTTCTCACTTAGAGGCAGATTTAATTGTCCTTGAGAGTGCATGTCTAAGGATATTATATCAATCACAGTTAGGTCATCAGTTATAAAATGTATATTGAGGCTATTGATTCTCCCCCTTGCTTAAACAAGTTCCCCCCATGCTCTACTTCACATATCATTCTTTGAAGGTTAACTGTAAGTAATGAGATTACAGGATTTCCTATAAATTTACAGGACTTCTTGAGATAATAAACACCACTAAAAATATCATGCGACGTTCCATGCAGTTACAGTAGACAAACCCCCAAAATAGCTACCTTCTTACCCTTGAAGAACACATCAACCAACCATCACTTTCCTCACCCAAGTTTCTAGATGCTCACCATCCACAAGTGTTTGAGTCTTTGAATCATAGGGTGCCTATATAAATGCTTAGGGGTGGGTGGGAAGCATTTTTAATTAGAGCTGTTCCCAGAGAACCATTCTAATTAAAGCACCACAGTATCATGTGCATTAAGCCCCTGCATGTATAAAAATGGCTGTGGGATGATTTAACTAAAGTTCATTCAACAAGTATCAGTTAAAGCACCCCAGTGGCCATTTTTAAGCCTACAGGGGGTTATATGCTTGATGCTGCAACAATGCTAAAGCATTCTAATTAGAATATGGAGCAGACTTGATTAATCTAATTACATGTTGGAGCACATGCATAGACACTCTTTATGATTTCTGACAGCTATGCTGATTAATTGGGTGGACCTTATGGCTATTCTGATCCAACTTAATTAGGCCACAACTACAGAACTTCTGATGATAAGCTACTATTTCTCTTAAATATTAAAACCCTTAACCTACTAAAAACTGAACTCATTACCAGGTTCAGAAGAATTGGGGTTCCAAAGTTCTACCTCCTCATCCATCAGCAAGGCAGCCTACCAAAGATCTGGGCAGTTGAGCTAGTAGGAAACCTGGCAATTTTCAAACCTGCAGGGATCTATCAGAAACCCATTTCTGGCAAAATTTCTTCCAAAGTTACATGGACTTACAGAACATTTCAATGCTAATGAATCTATAAATTCCCTTGAAAAAAGTTCCTTAATATTTTTCCAACCAGCCTAGATGTTCCTAACCTATTTTCCCTCTGTAGAATATTGCTGAGTTATAAAGCTTGACTTTAGCAATGTTTTCCTTATAGGCACTGACAATTACATTTTATATTTTTAATCTCTAACTCCAAAGTTATATCTTTCTTCAAACCCTCTTCTCACTTCTCTGTTTAACAGGACTATAATTCTGTTCTGTCATGTTCCTCTGGATTATCTCCTCAAACTAACACACCATCTACACAGTTTTCAAATGTCGTCATTTTAGTTCAGCTGAGCATTCAACTCTTCTTCCTGCATCAGGCTTTTGGAAATTTCTGGTCATGAATTACATTTCTACAGGACAATCATAGCCAAAAGGTATATTAAAAGTCCAGCCTTAAAAAAAAGTTGTTCTTGAATCACATGCTGTTTCATGCTTTAGGGAAGAAAACTGCTTCTATTACTTTCACAAACAATTCCATTATAGAGTTTGATTTCCTCTGTGCAAAAGTTTGTTGATAATTTCTTTTCCTAGAACTGTGATAAAGTTTCTTAGCAATTTTGCTCATGATTGCTCAAATCAACATAATTTTCAACAAATATCAGATCTAGCTACCTTGTGGTGTCTTCTGCATTTTATGTCTGTAGGTCCTAAGAATGGGCTGCTTAAATACATCTTGTTCTTTCCCATGACACATGCTCCTTGTCTTAGGATTTTCTGAGCCAGTATTAACCAAATCTTTTCCTGTCACTGCAGTGGTAGGGTATTGGCATTGTTCTCACCTTCCATGGTTTTATGGCATGTAAGGGTGGTATTTGTGTTTTAGGGTCTTGTTACATGTTACACTGTGAGCAACACAAATGTTGATGAGTGTTAGTGCTAAGTTGAGTTGGGACCAGTCACATGTTCAGGCCAACAGGGGCCTAGAGGACTGAAAAATAAGAATACCTCCCCCTCTCATTCTGGACTTCCCCCCTGCTCCCTACC
>NW_017728920.1:10630526-10639520 GCF_001723895.1 Crocodylus porosus | reverse complement strand
GCCCAGGAGCTCCTCCACCCTGCTTACTTGTAGCTGTCTGCACTGTCTGTCCCAGGGAGCAGGCACACAAGTGCTGACCTGCCTGTCTGGCCACTACCATTGCTGCTACCAGGCTGCTGCTCTTCTCCAGGATGAGTTTGGCCCAGAGAGCACCTGGGCCAGGGTAGTAATCAATGGCTCCCTGTCTAGTTGGCAGGCAGTATCAAGTAGAGGGCCCTGGGGCCAGTTTTGTTCAATGTCTTCATCAACAACCTGGAAGATGGAATAGAGTGCACCCTCAGCCAGTTTGCAGATGACACCAAGCTGGGGGGAGTAGTAGATACACTGGAGGGTAGGGCTAGGATTCAGAGTGACTTAGACAAATTGGAGGATTAGGCCAAAAGAAATCTCATGAGGTTCAACAAGGACAAGTGCAAAGTCTTGCACTTAAGATGGAATAATCCCAAACACCAGTAATGGACTAGAGGCTGACTGGCTAGGCAGCAGGTCTCCGGAAAAGGACCTGGGAGTTACAGTGGACAATAAACTGAATATGAGTGAGCAGTGTGCCCTTGTTGCCATGAAGTCTACTGGCATTTTCTCACTAGGAGGGTAGTAAAACACCAGAACAGGTTACCCAGAGGTGGTGGAATCTCCATCCTTGGAGGTTTTCAAAACTTGCTTGGAGGTTTTCAAAAGCTTTGGCTGGGGTGATCTATTTGGGGATGGGCCTGCTTTGACCAGGGGGTTGAACTAGATGACCTCCTGAGGTCCCTTCCAGCCCTAATTTTCTATGATTCCCTGCCCGCTTCCAGAAAGATAGTGCAGGCAGCCACAATTAAGGAGGTTCAGGAAAATGGCGGACAAGAACCTGATGGTGTTTAACACCAAAAAATGCAAGGTTCTTCACCTTGGGAGGAAAAACCTGCAGCATGTTTATAGTCTCATCAGTGCTATGCTGGCTAGCACTACAGATGAAAGGGACTTGGGAGTCATGATTGACCACAAGATGAACATGAGCCTTCAATGTGATGCTGCAGCTAGCAAAACACTGGCTTGCATCCATAGATGCTTCTCAAGCAAATCCCAGGACATCATTCTCCCATTGTACTTAGCCTTGGTGAGGCTGCAGGTGGAGTATTGTGTCCAGTTTTGGGCTCCACTATTCAAAAAGGATGTGGAGAAGCTTGAGAGATTGCAGAGAAGAGCCACATGCATGATCAGAGGTCAGGAAAACAGACCTTAAGATGACAGGCTGAGAACTATGGAACTCTTCAGCCTTGAAAAGCTCAGGCTCACAAGCAATCTGATGGCCACCTATAAGTTTATCAGAGGTGTTCACCAGGATCTGAGGGAATGATTGATCACCAAAGCATCCCAAGGGATGACAAGGTTGAATGGTTATAAACTCCTGCAAGCCCAATTCAAGCTGGACATAAGGAAGAATTTCTTTACTGTCTGATCCCCCAAGATCTGGAATAGCCTCCATGGCTGCCCCACTTGGCCCGAACCCCTGCCTAGCACTTTAAAAAAAATCCCTGCACTCACTGGTTCTGGCAGCAGCAATCTGGGCATCAGAGGGCTTATGGCAGAACCCCCCTCACACAATACAGGGCAGTGGGATACAGCAGTGATCACCCCGCCAGCACCCACGTTAGCTGCTCCATGACATGAGTGCAGTATGGCTCGGCAGGGCTCTATGCACTGTCTGGGAGCTGGGGCCACTGGGTTGAGTGGTGCTGGGCTCCAGCTGTCAGGTGGAGCCACTCCAGCCCTGCCGAGCTGCACTGCACCCATGCAATGCAACAGCTTCCACACAGGTGCCAATATGGGGAAATCCCCACTGCTATCCACTGCCCTGCACTGCATGGGGTAGAACTCTACCACAAGCTCTCAGAGGCCCTGATCATCCCTGCCAGAGCTGGTGAGTAAGAGGCTTTTTTTTTTCTTTAAAGTGTCAGGATGCTGACACCAAGCTGGGGGAGCCATCAGGGGTGGAGCTGGGTAGAAAGGTGAAGACTGGGGAGTGGAGGCCACAGCCTCTGCTACAGCCAGTGAGTGTGGGGGCTTTTTTGTTTTTGAGTGCTGGGAGGCTGGGGCCAAGCAGGGCAGTCATGAGGGCTTCTCTCACAGCTCCTCCAGCTGTGCCTGCCTCTACCCCAGTGGCAGAACCAACGGAAGAAGCTCCCATGTGTACCCTGCCCAGCTCAGCTGGCAGGGGCAGAGGTGCAACGCAGGTGTGGCTCTCTCTGGGTGGTAGCAGGGCATAGCCCCCACTCTCAGCACTGCTGTACCTGCATCAGTGCTGGAAGTGGGGACTCTGCCTTGCCACCACTTGCCAGCTGCCATGGGAAGATGCAGGATGCCATTACAGTAGCGCTCAGAGCGAGGACTATGTCCTGCTGCCACTTGCCCAGCCAGTGCGAGGGGGTACATAATGCAGATGCTGCTCACTTCGGGTGGCAGTAGAGCATATCCCCCACTCAGAGCACTACCATGTTCACCTCAGCGCTGAGAGCAGAGGATCTGCACTGCTGCTGCTTGCCAGGCAGTGCAGCAGGGGGGCGGGATGCAGGGCTTCAGTGTTGGGAGTGAGGGCTATGCCCTGCTGCCACTTGCCCCCTTCTGCCTGAAGTGAGCTGCACCCACATCCTGCCCCTCCCCTGCCCTAGCCGGGCAAGCAGCAGCAGGGCAGAGCCCCCACTCCCAGCACTGCCACACTCGCATGCTGCCCTCTCTATCACCCTCCCCTGTAAAACCCCCCCACCCCCTGCCTTGGTTGGGCAGCTTGTCCCGGCCCCAATCCCTGCCTCCCCTATGCCTCTTCCCTCTCCCCTCCCCCAACCCCAACAGACTTACCAGCTGGAGGCAATTCTCTTAGCTGCCTGTTTATTCTATGGCCTAATCTCCAAAGCAGCCAAATTTTTTCTGAAGCTTTTCCAAACCGATTCAGACGCTTCAAATCAATTTGGAGCTTTTAATTTAATCCAATTGGATTCGGATTCAGAGAATCAGTCCCCGAACTAAACTGAATATCCTCTGAATTGAATCACACAGCCATAATGTACGTTAGTTCAAAAGTTTCATTAAAAAGTTACATTTGTAGTGACTAATCCTTGCAAATAATGTCATTTCATGTTTGTCTGGAAGTTTTATTCTTTTATCTATAGCATAACTTTTACTTTTGTCTCTCTCAACTATTCATTCTTTATTTCACATCATAGGGTGGTCAAACATGATGCCTTTATATACTTGTAAAAGCTTGAGGTTCATGAATCTATGCTGGATATTATAACTTGCCTTCCACTGACTGTCTGTCTATTAATAGTGACAATGCCTAGTTTAAGAAAAAGTCCTAATTCATAATTTGTCAGAGTTTTAATTGTACATACAGAAAGAAGTTAGAAAAATGATACATTTTGGCACAGTTATGCAACATGTACAACAAATGCAGCACTATTTTTTTTCTCATCTTTGCCACAAAATTCCTTTTCTTAAACTATTTTCATGATCTAGTCCTGCTTACCTTCTTTAAGATTCCTGTTATGCCTACTGTTCATACACTTGAAGGCTGTTGCTCAATAACCATACATTTTGCTATCATAAAAAAAAAATTAAGAGTGAAAAATACATTAATCTGATAGTATTACAGATACACAAAAAGGTAGAAGAAGACCTTACCAAACCAAATTAATAAGCTGTAGGGGGAAATGTGGTCCCCTTACCCAGGGATTCTCTGGGTCCTATGCTGCTCTGCATGGAGCCACAGGTCAAAGCAGGTCCCAAAACAGGGTGGCATGAAGGCACAGGAACTGGGCAACCCTTGTTGCCCCATGCCTATGACTCCATGTGAAGCAGGGGCCAAAGCAGATCCTAGCAAGGAGGGACAGGGGGCCCCAAATTCCCATGCTCCTGTGCTGATCCTTGCTCATGACTGAAGCATGGGTTGGCATGGGTTCTGGCAAGCAGGTAATTCCCTGGCTTCTGCACTGTCACGCACTGGGTTCAGCACCAGTCCTAACATGGAGGCCTGAAGTTATGTGGGTCCCAGTTTGGAGGCCCAAGGGTACTCCATCCCCACTGATGGAGAAACACCAATGAAGATCCTGGGACAAGGATCTGTAAGTACAGAACACTTACCTTCCCTATTTACCAAGATGCCTCCCAGGCATGTCTGTAAGTAGGTGAAGGCAGACAGGTGCTTTAGGGGATTGAGAGGGTCTGATCCTACCTGGGTACACAAAATTAGGCCCCTTAAGCACCAAGAGTACCTGCACATGGTAGCAGAAAAGTGCAGGCAGATCAGAGTTACTCACACTCTACCACCACAAATGAAACAGAGGTCTGCTGCAAGAAAACAGCACAATTTATAACTACCTTCTGTCACCTCTCATGAGGTACAATAAAGGGTAGGGGTATCTACTTGTTTGGCATTTGTGCTGCTGTAAAAAGTATTATGATGGCACTAAAAGAAATGACAGCAAGACCTAAGTTTACTTGTTTGGGCTGTTTTCTTCACATACTGTTTAAAATTGGATTATGTCTTTTCAGGAAAATATTTCTGAATGTTTTGATAGATCACATTCTTCCACAACAATATGGATTTTTAATTAAAAATAATAAGTAAGAATATATATCTCAGTTGCTCTTCCATTTCTGAAATATATTGATTCAGAATTTCATTGTCTTGAAGGTAGGTAGAAAATCGCTTTCATGTATAATGTTTTGATTCTTGAATTACTGCTTAGTTCACATATTTCATAAACCACAACCCCCTCACTCATTCATCATAATCAAAAATACTTTAGATGCTTTTCAATCACCATGCATAGGTAAGCAAATGCCTGGGGTGCCTATTGAAATCAACCTTAAAACTCCTGTTGATTTTAATGGGGCCAGGATTTCACCCTATTAAACTTTTAGTTTATTTTTATCCACTTCAAATGTTTCAAACCTCCATTATCAAAATCTTCATTTCAACAGCCAAAAGCCCAGTGTAAATCTTATATTTTCTTTAAAACCCATAGTAATGTAAAAGGAGCATGAGTAGATTCTCTTTACAACATATTTGTACTGTAATTTATTTTTGCATCTTTCTATTAACAATAACATTAATAATAGGATGCGATGGTGGGACCCCAAAAATGTTAGGACCTTTCTAGACATCTAAAACAATCCTTCATCTGTATTTGTATTACTTCAGCTCCTAAAAGCTGTAGTCATAGACCAGGCCCCCTAACTGTAGTAAAACCTACACAAACACCAAACAGAGAGACAGTCTCTGCTCCAGAAATCTTACAGTTTCAGTATAAAACAAAAGACAACAGGTGAGAACATACCATAGTTATCAAATGTTTTGAGGCACACCCTTCAGACAGAACAACTCACAGAGAGCAAGCTAGATTCATTTTTATGTGAAAATCCACTATTACTCCATCAATCTATACAAAGTAGGGGTCTTATGACCTAAATATACTTATATCGTTTGTTACATTTTTCACCTGGGTTTCATTATACTAGCTGAATCCATTTTAGGATTTATATATACTCCATATTTTATGAAAAGCAGCAACGTTATCGTGTATCTAGATGTCAGTTCTTTCATTGTTTCCTCTTTCATTCTGAATTAAACTTATTTTCAGACTGACAGTTTCCTAGTAAAGGTAGTGTTAGACTTTCAAAACAATATTTAAAAAAAAAATCAATGAATGGCACTAGGTCAAACTAGAGAACTCAGGAGAGTTTGGGTTAGAAAACTCTGGAGAGTTTTTGAGCCAGTAAAAAGCACAGATACTGTTTATTGCTATGGTGAAGTAAATACCTTGAAACTGTAATGAGGTTATGTCAAACAGGGAAAAAAATCATTCAGAAGAATATTTTTTCTACTGTAAGTGCTTTAGTGAAAATTAAAATAATAAATCATTCTTTGACAGCAAGCAATTTTTTAAAAAGCAGTTTTAGATTTGGATTCTGACGAACATTATGAGGTTTCTGCACACCTTTCACAATACTGTTAAGTAGACTGACATTTCATATAAATAACAGCAAGATGAAGATTTTTGGATCTGTGTTAGTTTCAATACAATTAAAGAGACAGACATGATTAGTAATAGATTTTAAAACAGAACAGCTTCTCTGTTTCTGATTAATTAACTTCAGAACTAGAGGAATTTTTGATCCTGAAAAAAAAAGTCAAAGGACTGATTATAAAACAAGTTCCTCTGATACCTGGAAACATACCCCACCATGGACAAATAGTTCAATTAGTAACCAGATGACCCATGTTGATCTGCCACTATTGTAAGCTTAAAAGGCCAGATACTCTGTTCATTTACACACTGTACAGTGTTAATGACTTAAACTCATTGCTTCTACTCTGCAGTAAATCACAGCCCCAGAGGCAATTTTCAAAAGAAACTAGAAAAGAGCAGTTAGATGTCCCTAGAAATATATGGAAATTTGGTATCATACCAAAGAAGGACTGACCTTTGATTAAATAAGGCACACCTCATGAACCTAAGCAAAATACTCAAGGTGTTTTTGCACATGTTCTGGGGGTGGGGGACATGTTTTAATTAGCATGGCTTTAAATGCCACACTAATTAAAGCACCACAGCATCTCATGTATCAGCATGCACACACTTCAAAATGGTAGCAGGGGTGCTTTAACTAAAGCTCATCCAACAAGCTTTACTTAAAGCACCCCTACCACCATGTTGAAGCGCAGGAATGATAATATATGAGATGTGGAGGTTGGCTGGAGCACACTCCAGCAGATTAATCAAGTCCACTCCCACACACTATAATTACAGAGCAGAGCATCGCAGCAGTCTCCAGGCATGTCTACAAGCACACTCAATATCTGTGTGATTCAGTTACCAAATCTACAAACTCAAAAAGTAAGAAAAAAGAAAAAGAAAAACACTGAAAAGCAATATTTTTTGTAAAAAATTACACTTACAATAACATTTTCAACTTTTAAATTTAAAATATATATACTTTTTTTTTTTTACAGACAAGTTTCTTTGGGTAAATCCTATATTTTTATTAGACCAACTAAAATAGTGGGGAAAATTCTTCTTTGCAAGATTTCAGGTACAAACACCCTTCTTCATGCAGATGCAGCATCTACATTTGTTTTGTGCTTCTTGGATGGGATTTTTGCAGGAAGTTTTATAGGATTTTTTTATTCTTTATTTTTTATTTATTTTTCCAGGAAAAAATAATTTATTTGTTGTTTATTTTTATTTATTTTTGCAGGAAATGTTGGACTACACTATATAGTAGATTTTCATATTCTTGCATTGCTTCAAATCAGTAACAACAGATGCAGGACATTTCTTTTAATAAACAGTGTTAGAGTAGATAATATCTGTAATTTATTAGTTTCACACTGTTATAAATAAGAAGCCATTTTAAAAGAGAAAAAATGTAAAATGATTTCACTACTATCATCTCCTCTTTCACCTCTAATAGTCCTCAGTTTTCAAATTTATTGTAGGTGTAAACAGATTGTTGCATGTTACAGTATGATAAAACATTTATTCACTATATACTTTGTGATATTGCCTAATGTATCTTTGCTAGTCTGGTACAATAACGAATAGCTATAAACTTGTCATGCAAAGCCAGGCCCCACCTTTATGCCAAGGTCATTTTACATTCACAGTCTGAACTAGACCCCAGCTTGGTACATCAGTTAAGGCTGAGAAAATAGGGAGGAAAATGCAATTCTTTGCAGGATTATCAGGTATAGTTATTATTTCCCAAAGTTTCTTTGAAAAGCAGTTGCTTCAGTCACATAGCTGAATTTTTAAGAAAATTGTCTATACATATAGGCACATTGGCACAAACAAGTAATTTCATGAGTAATAGATGCTGTCTTACATTTCATTTTCCATTTAGATATATAACTGCATTTCTCCACTGGAATCCATAAATGTATGCACATTCTGCACCCAAATGTTTGTATGGATGCACCACTGGCCCACAAAGTTTACAGGCCAGATTCATAGATACTATCTGGATGCCTTACTCCTTGGCCATGACACAAAGCAATCATAAAGGGCACTGACAGACATGATGGTTTACAGTACAATCAGCCACTGAAAGTGCTCTACAACTGTGCACTGACAGAAGTAAATGGCTGCAGAGCTCTTTAAAAATGCCCAATCACACAACAATCTGAATTCTCATTGAATGAGGATTCAATGAAGGTGCCTTCAGAACACACCAGAAGCAGAGCTGGGCTGATACAGCCCAGCCCTGCTCTGGGCGCTGTCTTCAGAATGAGAGGGGGAGAAGAAATGGAATGAGTTCAGTCTGGGGGTTCCCCAGCTAGTGCTGGAGGCTACTGTGGCTGAATCAGAGCCCCCCTGAGGTGGTGGGCTCAAATCCACCTGTCCTCCAACTCCAGAACAGGCTGGGGAAACCCACCCATCCCAAAACCGCACCAGAGTTTGGAGAAGGTGAAAGGGCTAGGGGACAGACACTGCAAACATGCAGCCTCTCTCCTGGGATCAGCTCCTAAGTGCAGCTTGATCACCCACCCTCCCAATCCAACAGTGAACATCTGTTAGATTGGGAGGGTTGGTCTAACTCATGGCACTTTCTGTAAAACACCATGGGCATGTCCAGACAAGCACGCAAATGCCTCCTATCCACCTCAAACCCCTTTGAGGTGGGGCAACAGGCATGTGGGGAAACAAAAAAAATTCCCCCCGCTGTAAACTTGCAGTGCATGGAGAAAATTAGACCCCTGGATATCCAAGGCTCTAAAAAAATTGAAGTTTAAAAAAGCAAAGAAGGCAATCAGAGGCTGGGTCCTCCATGGAGACACTCTGGCTGCCAGAGCGTCTCTATGGTTGGCCCTCACCCCGGTGCTGAAACACGTGGCAGGCCAGGCTGCATGTTTCAGCACCAGGGCTCCAGTGCTGGTGAGTAAGGGGTCAGGGAGGGCTGGAGGAGCGGGGAGGGGAGCATGGGGGGGACCACCAACAGCCTCACCCACTCCCC
>NW_017728920.1:10616118-10629700 GCF_001723895.1 Crocodylus porosus | reverse complement strand
CAGCAACTAGTGTGGGATGGGGCTGGAGGGCAGCATTTGGGGGGGTATGTGTGCCTTGCAGGGGGGTGGTAGCCCCTGTGGGGGCCATTTGGCCCCCATTGGGGGGCATACCCCTTGTGTGGGTGCTGAACACCCTGTTAGGGGGATGAAACCCTTGTTTGGGCCTGAATCGCCTGTTGGGGGGCAAACCCCTTATTTGAGGCTTGTACTATTTGTTTGGGAGTTAAAACCCCTGTTGGGGGGGAAACCCCTTTTTGGGGGGCTGAACACCCTGTTGGGGAGCTCTACCCCTTGTTTGAGGGTTGAACCCCCTGCTGGGGGGACAAACCCCTTATTTGGGGGCTGGATCCCCTGCTTGGGGGGCTGAGACCCCTTATCTGGGGGATGGACACCCCTTTGGGGGGCCAAACCCCTTGTGTGGGGCCAAACCCCTTGTGGGAGTGCAGCAAAATATTTATTCATGAATTCATGAAACATGTATTTAGAGTTCACTTTATTATTATGATAAGAGACTTGCTTTACCAGTATAGATATATTAATAAAACATTGCCCAACTGATCACTGTCTCTGTCTTGCTCTCTCTCTCTTTATAGTGGTCTTTTCTTTTACTTGTAGAGAAATGTGGATTTGGGGGTATTTTACAGAGTGACTTCAGGATTTTGTTTATCAGGGATTTTTCAGTTATCCAATCGGGAACACCAGAATTCCTGCTAGGGAGGCCAGTGGCAGGACTCTGCCTGCTCAGAGCTGGTACCTTGGACCCAGCTGGCTGGGACAAATGGGGCCAGGAGGACATGCTTTGACAGTTCAAAGCAGGCCACCACAACCAGAACATCTTCCGGGCAATAATTGCCCAGATGGCTGGGCAGGGGGCACACATGGCAGTAGTGCCGTACAGAGGCCAACCCTGTAACCACAGTCCACTGGCAGCTGGCCCAGAGGGGCAGATGCCTCTACTGGCTCTGCAGTCCCTATCTGGGTCTGGCAGTTGCACAGTAGGTCACAGCCTGGCAGCAGCCCCCACTGCCAGACTGCTGCAGTGGATAGGGGGTGCAGGGAACTCTCAGGGCTGCTTCAGCAGTCCAGCTGGCACAAGGGGTAGTGTCCCCACGTACCAATTGGCTGGGTCCCAGAAGCTCCTGAGAGCCTAGCAAGTAGCTCTGAGCTACTTGACAGGGTGGCTTTTTATACTGCTGGAGCTAGGACAGGGCAGCTTTTTATACTGCTGGGGACAGCACAGTTGCTGGCCCCAGGCTCTAGCTTGCCCTGGCTGCAGATCCAGGAGGAGCCAGGCAGGGTTATTTTGCCCCAAATGGCACAATTTGCTCCACACCAAAGTGCATGTCTGAGCAGATGCGCTGAAGCAAAAAGCCCCAGCTCAAATTTGCACCGCTTCTATTTGAGCTGCTGCAAGCACACGTGCTTGCATGTATGGATGTGCCCCATGAGTTAGACTGGGAAGCTGCACATCTGTCAGCCCCCAAACTACTTAACTCCTTGACTAGGTTGTATTTGCTGCAACTTTGCATCAGAGCAGTATAAAATTGGAACCTACCAGTAAACCTGGTCCTATGCTTCCCGTTAATACCACTTGTAAGCTAAAAGTGATATGCATATTGTATTCCTACTACTACTACTCTTCTCCTGAGGTAGTTTTTTATTAAAATTTCTATTTGTATTCACTCAGCAACATTTTATTATTAACACAGTTGAAGTGCTTTCTTTCTTTTTTGCCTCTTCTAGAAATGTCTATGTTTATGATAAAGATGATGGTGTAAAGTGATAGACAAATTGATGGCTGTGTGTCTTCAGTAAAATGCCCTGCTTTACCACTTGGGAGCTCTTGAAATTATTACAGATGCATTAAAGATCTGTCTTGGGGGAATTCTTTGAATGAGAATCAAACAACAAGACCTAAAGCTGGGTTATATGTGGGATCTTCAATTAATATATTTTACCCAACTCATTTTTGATACAGTAGAATTCAAGTGAAACCAAGAAACTTGGTATCTTCAAGGACAAAATTTCATGCCTCGTTTTTTTTAACTCATTACTTAGAAACATATTCTTATTTATATGCCATTCAAATGCATTCAAAAGAAGCTAGAATTCAAACTCAGGCCATGTATTATGCAATAAGAGAGCATAATAATGTATTCACATTCTAAAGCGTACCTGACAAACAAAGGTTCTCTCTCTACCTATACTTCTCAAATGAATAAGAAACGATCAAGTGGCTTTACAGATGAACAACAGGAGAGTCTCCCCTCCTTACTCCAAATCATTTTGGTCAAATACATTAAATGAGAAATATCCCAATTCTCTGGTTGATTTTTATTCTTTAAATCAAAGCCAACTTTGAAAAAGGCAATTTTCTTATGCCTCACATCTCCAGCAAGAGCACAGGCAGGCCAACAAGAGCATAGTCACAGGCAGTCCTGGAGTGCAGCCAGTTGTTGACTCCAGCTTGTTGACAAACTAAGGTCCCTGACAAACATTCACAAAAAGGCATGATGGGATCTGATCTCTCATCCCAACAATCACACCACCTGCCATGCTATGTGTGCATGGCAGAAGATGTAACTGTGGGCTCAATAATCAGTTCATAATCATGCCATATTGCCAGTGCACTGGCAGTTTGGGTGTCCAACAATCAGCTCCAGGAACCCACAGGCTCCCTGTAGTCCCTGAAGCAGCCAATGAGAAGCCAATGAGTAGCTAATAATCAGCAGATCAGGACTGTCCTGGGGCTCAAGTCCTGGGTCAGTCTAATATACAGTTGGCTGGCAGGTTCAAGCCCCAGGGCCTACCAGTCAATCATTAGCTGATTGAGATGGTCCCAGGGTTCAAGCAGATAGGACCAAGGCAATTCTTGCTATCTGACAATCATCTCACCAGGATTATCCAGGGTTTCAAGCCCCAGGGTTTCCCCAATCTGCAGTCAACTGGCAGGGACCACTCTAGAACTTGAGACCTGGGGCAGTCCCTGCATGGTATGCCACTTAGTCAAGTTATGGCACCAAATATACCAGCCACAAAGATATTACACAATTTTTGAGTAATATCTTTGGGCTGGTTTGTGATTTTATGTCATCATAAATTCTATTTACATGTGGCCAGCTGCCACTTATGGCACAATTAACACTTTAATTGTGCCAGAAACATAAAGTACCAGGGGTCTAAGGTGTGCATGCTAAGGAAATAGTAATACCATAAGTGTATGCACTTAATGTTCATATGCTAAGACTCCATTCCAGTAGATCTTAACTATTGAACAGCATGCAAGCATTTGAATTCCTGCTGCTCCAGTAGTGGGGATGGAAGGTTAGGAGCTACAAAGGAGTAAATTAAACTCTGGATGTGGAAAAAGCTATGCCACATAATTTATATAAGTGAATATTCACATTTATGGGTTGAAACTTAAACTAGTTTCAACCATAACACTCCTGCCAGCTTCACAGGAAGCATTGATTATGTAAAGGGTTTATGATCCAGCATGATATGATCAGTTATTTGAACATACTGATATCATGTTGTCCTATTCATGTAGAGTAGTACTATTTATTACATTTCTCTACCATATAATTTAGATTTTTCTTTCAACAAATGCCTCTTCAGAGGATTTGATAATGGATTATTTTTATCTAACAAATCTCACTTCTATTCCCTATGGAAATAGATTATAGAATCATAGAAAATTAGAGTGAGAAGGGACATCAGGAGGTCCCTTAGCCCAACCCCCTGCTCAAAGCAGGACCATGCCCAACTTTATCATCCCAGCCAAGGGTTTTTGTACCCAGGACTTAAAAACGTCTAAGGACCAAGATTCCACAACCCCCAAGTAGCCTGTTCCAGTACTTTACTATCCTCCTCCTAAGAAAGTTTCTCTTAATGCCTAACCTAAACTTCCCTTGCTGCAACTTGAGCCCATTGCTCCTTGTTCTGTCATCTGCCACTGCTACTGAGAACAGTCTGGCACCATCCTTTTTGGTATCACCCTTCAGGTACTCGAAGGATGCTTTTAAATCCACCCTCAGTCTTCTCTTCTCCAAACTAAAAAGCACAGTTCCCTCAGCCTCTCCTCAGAAGTTATGTGCCCTCTAACCATTTTCATTGCCCTCTGCTGGATTCTCTCCAATTTCTCCACATCCTTTTTGTAGTGGGAGGCCCAAAACTGAACATAGTATTGCAGATGTGGCTTCAGCAGTGCTGAATAAGAAGAGAATCAATTCCCTTGATCTACTGGCAACTCTCCTAATAATGCAACCCAGTATGCTGTTAGCCTTCTTTGCAACAAGGGCACACCGTTGGCTCATATTCAACTTATTATCCACTGTAATCCCCAGGTCCTTTCCTGTAGAGCTGCTGCTTAACCAGTCAGTCTTCAGTCTATACCGATGCATGGGATTGTTCTGTCCTTCATGAAGTACAGTAGGGCTTTGCACTTGTGCCTACTGAACTTCATGAAATTTCTTTTGATTCAGCCCTCTAATTTGTCTGGGTGTCTCTGAGTCCTATTCCTACCCTCCAGCCTATCTACTACTTCCCCCACTTTGGTGTCATATGCAGATTTGGTGAGGGTACACTCAATCCCACCTTTCAGATCCCTGATGAAGATATTGAATAAACCTGGCCCCAGGAACAACCCCTGGGGCACCCTGTTTGATAACGGCTGCCAGCTAGACATCAAGCCACTGATTACTACCTTTTGAGCCTGATGATCCAGCCTTACAGTTTTCTACCCATGTTACAGTCCATTTATTCAATGCATACTTCCTTAGCTTACTTACAAGAATGTTGTAGGAGACAATATCAAAAGCCTTGCTAAAGTCAAGGTGTATCACATCCACTGCTCTCTCCACAGCCACAGAGCCAGTCATTTCATCATAGAAGTCAATCAGGTTGGTCAGGCATGACTTGCCCTTAGTGAATCCATGTTGACTGTTCCTAATCATCTTCTTCAAGTGCTTAGAAATGAAGTCCTTGAAGACCTACTCCAGGATTTTTCCAGGAACTGAGGTGTGGCTGACCAGTCCGTAGTTCCCCAGATCCTTCTTCCCTTTCTTAAAGATGGGCACAATATTTGCCCTTTTCCAATCACCCAGAACCTCTCCCAATCGCCGGAAATTTTCAAAGATACTGGCGAGCAGTTCTGCTATTGCTTCAGCCAACTCCTTCAGCACACTTGGCTGCATTGCATCTGGCACCATGGACTTGCACACATCCAGCTTTTAAAATAATCTTTAACCTGTTCTTCTACCACTGTTGACTGCTCATTTCTTCCCGAAACTATGCTACCAAATGCAATAGTCTGGGAGCTGCCCTTGCCTGTGAAGACCGAAGTGAAAAAGGCATCAAATACTTCAGCCTTTTCCTCATCATCTGTCACTAGGTTGCCTCTCCCATTCAGTAAGGGACCCACACTTTCCCTGGCCTTCCTCATTGCTGACATACTTGTAGAAATCCTTCTTTTCACCTTCCACATCCCTTGCTAGCTGCAATTCCAACTGCACTTTGGCTTTCCTGATTTCATCCCTGCATGCCCCAGCAATACTCCTATACTCCTCCCTAGTTGTTTGTCCAATTTTCCACTTCTTATAAGCATCTTTTTTAGGTTTTAACTGACTGAAGAGTTCCCTGCTAAGCCAAGCTGGTCTTCTGCCACACTTGCTAGTCCTCCTGCACATCAGGAGGATGTGTTTCTGCACTCTCAGTAAGGCTTCTTTACAGTATAGCCAGCTGTCCTGGACTTCTTTTCCCCTCAAACTGGCCTCCCAGCGGATCCTAACCATCAGTTCCCTGAGCTGAAGTCTTCTTTTCTGAAGTCTTGAGTCCTTACTCTGTTGCTCTCTTTCCTTCCCTCAGGATCCTGAACTCAATTATCTCGATGCCTGTACTGCCCAAGTTGCCTTCTACTACTACGTTCCCCACCAATTCCTGTTTGTGAACAGCAGGCCAAAAAGAGTATGGCTCCTAGTTGGCCTCTCCAAGACTTGCCCCAGGAAGTTGTTGCCAACACTCTCCAAAAACTTCCTGGATTGCTTGTGCACTGCCGCACTGCCCTCCCCGTAGATATCAGGGTGACTGAAGCCCCCACCACCCCTATGAGAACCAGGGCCTGTGATCTAGAAACTTCTACTAGCTGTCTGATAAAAGGCTTATTCACCTCATTCTCCTGGTCCCTTTTTTCTCTAGTGCTGCCTCTGGCAGTCCTTCCTCTGCAATCCTAGAAGTCTCCTCCAGCACTGAATCAATGAAGTCCTCATGACTGACAACGCTTCAGAGCCTTGCCACTTCCTCCTGTAGCTGCTCATACCTGCTCCCTGAGGGACACCACAAAAAGGCCCCACTCACATCACAGGCACTACCTCATCTGGCTGTCACTGGAAGGAACCTGCAAGCCCCAGTCCCTACAGTGCCAAACTAGTGGAAGCCTTGATGGCAAGGAAGAGCAATGGCAGCGGTTCTGGCATTGCGGTGTCCTCCAGCCATCTCTCTGGGGTTTCCTGCCTGTCTTAAAGCTGACCTGTAAACTGCCCTTTTCACTGCTCCTTGGTCCTGAAAGGTTCCCTTTTCCCTGCTAATCTGCTTCCTGTCACCAAGCTTTTAGTGAAGGAAGGTGAGAGTGAATTTCTGGGCAAACTCTCTAGAAAATTCCCCACTCGTTCTGGTCTCTAGTTCAGTGCTTCCCAGCCTCAGGTCACGACCCAAATGAGAGTTGCAGAGGCAATGCCGGCATTGCCGCACACAAAGGATGAGCCGCGCCATGTGCCAGGAGCTCCCCCACTCCTGCTCCCAGGCCGTTGCCGCCACCGCACTCTGCTCCTAGTAGCGGGTTACAGCAAAAAAGGTTGGGAACCACTGCTCTAGTTAAACAAGATATTAAATATTGATCTAACTGTTGAGTTTGAGCTACTTATGCTAAATATCTAGGCTAGTTACTTTTAATTAAAGAAATAACTAATCTTAAATGCTGCACTTCAAAAAGCTGGGTGGGAACCTGTCTTGTTTGCTGTCCCTATTCACTTGCTCTGCTGTCCCTTATTCTCCTGGACCTGGACTGGCTCCACCCCCTTGTTAGGGCTTTTGTGATACACAAGCAACAATCACTCAGCAGTCACTCAGCTAGCAGCACTCCCAGCTGCTCACAGTACACACCCACACACACAGCCAACAAAACAAACACTCACAGAGCCAAACACATAGACAGCCCTGGACCACTTACCTTCCAGGAGCAGGATCTGGTGCACTTCATGAAAATAATACATAAAATTAAATACCAAAAATGTAGACCCTAGGCTTTAAAACTCCATTAACCCTAGGCTTTAAATAAGGAGGGTGGTAATATGCCACCAGATTTTTCTGGAGACTGGTAAGAGCTAGGGGGCACGTTAGGAGTTTTATACCTTCTTTTAATAATTAATCAATGCAGCATTTTTTGTGAGATTCACCTACTACTTACACAGTATGTTGCAGGTGCTATGCACTGTTCAGCATTAGACCATATAAGGCTATGTATATAGTTGACAGAATCCAGCAAGTTGTCTCTGAAGATTTCATCAGAATGTGTTGCTTTTTGCAAAATATTAAAATCATACATAAGGATTGGCAGTGAGATACAACTTTTAACTTCCACAACTTGCAACTGAGGATCAGAACCATAACTAAAGAGAGACTATGCCCTTACTTTAAATGATTGCTTCAACATGCTAACAGAAAAAAAATACTGAATGATAATGATAGTGTCAACAGCTATGTCATTCTTACATTTGGATGAAGAAATATAATAAAATTCATTAAGCATAAAGGGTCAAACTGAGCCTCATGGGCAAAGTCACCTCAAAAGCTAACACTGGTGTTCTTGAAAGGATTCATTCCAAGAGCTTAAATGTTTGGCAGATTGTTCGTTTTCATGAGTTTCTGTCCACATGTCTCAATGACAATGTGCTTTAGTGGGATAAAAGAAGTCAAGACACCAGAAGGTTATAGTGGGTACTCCTGTCTTCTATAATGCCCTAGGCACAAAAATGAAGGAAAAGCTGATATGTAGTGGAAGTCATTACAGCAGGCTTTGGATCATATTACTTCTCGACTCACATACTAATCAGATACCTATCAGAAGGTGATAATCAGAGTGGTTGTACATCTAGTGAAGAAGTGAGCTATGCATGTAAGTATGATGTTAGCATCAGAACTCAAACCACTCTTGCTCAACATGGGATTTACAATTTCTCTGCTGGCAGAGTGCCATCAAAAGTGTGCAGTTTCAACTAAAAGTACTACTTAAAATCATCATTTAAATAACTACTGAATACCTTTATTTATAGACATTTAGCTAAACAATTAAGTAGTAGGCAAATGATTTATCAGTTACTTCAAAAGGCTAATTTTAAGTTATTCTGAGGTTTAAATGGCAGCTGAGTACTTATCAAACCAAGGGGTTGCATGGCATTTTAAATATCTGATATGCTGTCTTTCAAAATTTGTATTGCTTTTGTTACCTTTGTCCCTCTCCTAACCACTAAAATAATCCCATGCAATTAGTATATATCTTCCCAGCACTGCTATTTATGACTCTTCAATTCAAATTACATGGTCTTATGGACATATAATCACTTTTCTCCTGCTCCATTTACACCACATAGACAATATTACACTCCCCTACAAAAACAGTAGTCTTAGGCAATGCACAGAAATGTGACATAAAAATCAGCACCTGTACAGAGATGATCACTGTCAAGTCTAACAAGACATATAATTTTTATTGACGCTTCTGCAGAAAAATTAATAATAACTGAAAAAAACAAAGCAGAATGAACTAAGATATGGAACTTTCTGATCTGCTTCAAACACATTAAAGTAGAGTAACATGCTGATTGTTGCCAGACTTAATAAGTCTTTAGGTAGTGGCACTGAATTCATAAATGCTTGAATGAGAATAGTCCATTCTCTGAAGAGAGCATTTATTAAGCACAACTATTTGCAGTTTCAGGTATGTGACAAAAAACAACAGAAAAACTTTGCCAAGGCTAAGATACAGCCCCATAAGACACAGTGGGAGTGTCTACTTAAGACATTCATGCTCAGTAGACTGATTGACTGTGCATTACAGTGCCACACCAAAAACTGTGCTATTAGGTTAATGTGCAATAGTAGTAGGCTACTGCACATTAATTGTCATGAAAAAGTGTGTAATCACACTAATGTGCAGTAGGACAGCATACTGTGCATTTATTAAATACTTCCTTTTGCAAGTACTAAGTTTAATAGCTAGAAGGCATTACACATTAATGAGCATGTAGATGTGTGCAGAGGGCACATCTACATGTGTTCTTAGCATGCAGCAATACATTTCGGCACTTATTACATCAGAGTTTATTGCTCCCAGGCACGTCATTCGAACGTGCACCTGGGACCACTGCACGTTGAGCTGAGTCAGAGAAGCCCTGGCTGGCAGGGGATCCCAGGGATCAGCCTGCCAACCTGGGGCTGCTCTGACCTGACTCAACGTGCTGCGGGGGGGCTGGCTGGGGCAAGAGGGTGGGGGATTCCCTCACACTGAAGTACCCTTGTGCCCCAGCCAGCCATGCCAGTGTCTACACATGCAGTGCTGTCAAATAAAAAACTCTGCACCAGAGTAGTACACATATTTACAATTACAATTTTACTAATTCATCTACTCCACAGAAAACATCTCATAGACATGCCCGGTGACAGTGCACACGATTTAGCCTAACTTAAAATGCAGCATAATAAGCCAAAAAGACAACAGAAAGCCTTGCCTAGATCATAGGTAATCCTGAGGGCAGAGTGTCTCCTTGCAGCCGGGTATGCAGAAAGTCTTCCTAGGTAATGAGGAAGAGATCCCACAGGCCTTATCTTTGCCTGGGTTTTTATAGGGATCTGTACTTCCTTCCTTCCTCCGCCCCTCATTGCGTGCCTTGGCCATAATATTTTTTTCACATCCCTCACATATTGCATACCCCTCATGACTCTCACGCATTCAGTGTCTTTCTCTTCTCAGGTAGCCCAGTCTATTACCCCTTACAGATTCTACTTTGAAATGTAAATATAGTTCCCTGTTTTCTTAGGTCACACCAGCCCATTTAAGCAGTCTGGCGACCCTCCCCTACTACCTGAGGTCTGTCACGTAGTTACAGCTCACATCTTAATTAAGTTTTTTATATTTTTACTTAACATAATTCCTATGTCATGCACAAGGATTCCCCTCCAAAACCAAAATGCAAACTCCCTACACTTGTATTTATAGCTTCAAGATATATCTCTATAAGGATATTGATTTTTTTAATGCAAGTTTTATTTAATTTGATTACTTTATACATTAAACCATATCCATGTTCTGGAGAAAATGAAACTGTCTTTGTCCTTCTTTACATTCAGCAATAACATTACAGCTGCTACAGAACAGATTTAAACATCCAGGGACTTATGTTATTTTTGGAGAGATCTAGCTGTTGAATTCGCTGTAGATCAAACACAGCTTTCAGAGCATAAGGCAAGACATTTCTCTCTCAGCAAGCTGGCTGTGTAAGTTTTGAGGAACAGAATAGACACACATTTGAAAATAAAGTTGAACTCTTTTTAAGGTATTTAGAATCAAATGCCATTCCACAGTTTTCTAATGTGCGAGGCACCACAATAGACAGGAATCAAAACCAGGACCCCTTTCTCTGCACAGCCCATAATTTACTCTGCTTACACACAACTATCAGGACCAAACTGTTTTATTCAGAGAGGACATTCAGCCAGCTTGGTCAGGGAGTAAAGGATAGAGAGCAGAAAAATGACCAGCAGATCAGGTAAGGAAAAGGGAACAGAGTGGCATTTGGGGAGGGTATGGGAATTTGTGGTACACCTGCTAAACAACACTGACCTCCTCTGTTCTAATTGGTACTGATTTCATTTGGAACATTTGATACTTTGCTCTCCTATAATCCACAAATCTAGCACTATAGAGCCCTCTGTAGAAGCAATCCAAGTTGACACTTGATTGGGACTTTGCCCCCCCCCCAAATAACAAAGCAGCAGCAAACAAAGTCTTGGTGGTGTTTGAGAAAAATCATGAGAAAAAAAATATCTTAGAAAGTTAAATGAGGATTTTCAGAAAGGTAAAGTTCATTTAAAAGATAATAAAACAATAAAGCCTTGCCTAAATAATGTTTTAGTACAGTAGATTCCACTTTATAGAATCTCTGGTTACTAGACTCAGCCGCTGATTTGAATCAGTATGGGAAAATCAAAACCATTTGTATATTATTACATGTAAAAAATGCTCATATTAGAATCACAGTTTTTGGTTTTTGGAGTCATTTTACCAGAGAAGCCTAGGGTTTTTGCAGTTTTGTGAGGAACACTCTGTAGGCTGGGAGGAGGAGAATTGAGGGCACTCAGGCAGGTAAGTGGGGGGAGGGGAATTGAGCCCTCACAGGGCAGAGCTGGGACTCCAGTGAGGAGTGGGACAGGGCTGTGGGTGGCTCATCTGGGAGGCAGGGGGTGGGCTCCCTGGTGATGCGCCCCCTGCATGCACAGTAACTTTGAGGGGCCCAACCCCACACCGCTACCCTCACTGTCCGTGCCCACCCCCATTGCACGCACAGATCTGGGGGGCACAGATCCCCTACCCCATGCCTCTGGGAATGTGCACTGCACCAGAGAGCTGGCCCCACCCCCAAGCCCACAACGGGCAGCAGCAGGTGGGGAACCAGGCTCTGCTCCACTGCAGTAGCCACTGCCTCCTGCCAGGGGAAGGGGGCTGCAGGCCCAGGTCCCTGGCCCTGTAGCCCTGGCAGCTAGGAGCCCCCCTCTGGCAGGGCTGTGGGGCCAAGGGACTGTCGGGGTGGGCAAGAGGTACCAGAAGGGCTGGAGGGGCTGAGGGGGGGAGTGAAAGGCATGAGCAGAGCTAGGGGGCTGTGGGGGAGGAGTGAGTATGTGTTCTTTAAAAAAATGGGTTTCCTTTTAATGGAATCATTTGGTTAATAGAATTACCAAATTACCATTTGACAAAGTGATTCCAATAAGAGAAATTCACTGTAATTCCAATGTTTTGAGTGTTCAGATTTTTAAGTATTATCCACAGATCCTGGAGCAAAAAAATCCCACCAATTTCTATTGAGGCTCCTTAATTTTTACACTGAGGTTCTTGAAAGCAGCTACTAGGGCTAGATCATTGTGAGGCCTAAACAGCCCCTTCTGACTTTCCCTCCAAAGCAACTTTTATTTACAGGATTGCAGAACTGTGGTCTAGAATCCTTACCATTTCAAATCCACCTCTTCAACACTGATAACATAAAATTATCAAATGGCCTCATATTTTTGTAAAGCATGTGGTCATTTAAAATGTGGATATTGTGCCCTGCTATTCCAAAGTGGTGATTTATTAACTAGTGTTTAGTCACATAACAAACTCCAGAATATGAAGAATGAGAGCATTTACAAATTAGCCCCTCCCACTGACTTCAAATCATCAGGAAAACACTGCCCAATGAATTTCTACATGCACTGGATAACTGCTTTTCACAACAATCACAACAAGATGCTATGAATTTTAGAAAACATAAGCTTGGCACTTGATTTGTCATCCCCATTCTGTAATAAAGCGAATAGATTCTTATGCTTGAAGCCCTCTGTTATGCAAGTAGTTAGTTCCCTTGAAATCATAATCTAATTACTTATATAGGTAAGGGCTCAAAGATCATGTTTAAGTAGTATTGACAGAAGAAAGATACAAGAAATCTGAATTGACAAAGGCATGAACAAGGATATAAATTATTCAGCAGAACAAAAAGATTAAGATTAGCAAACAAGAGATCATTATGGTCAAGCTAATATTAGATAGAGATCGGATACACAAGATAGAACTTAAAATATTAAAAATGAAAGATATGGGTTCTTTTTTTTGTCTCAAAGTCATTGGCTAATGACAAACTGACTGATTGAATCTAAACAATCATTACCTTATCATCCTTCAAATCCCTCCTTAAGACTCCCCATTACATGAAGCCTATAAACTCCAGTGTGCTCTTTGTGACTAGACAGATGACAAGCTGTGACTATTTCTCTTGCCTCTTTCATTTTTTCACCTTTCTCCATCTATGTTCAATTTTAAAATTCATGTATGTGATGAGTAATTAGAAATACAATACACATAGCTAAAAAACTGGTGCCAGTTCTTCACCGTACTCAATTAATTGTATGCTGTATCCACATTCAGTACTCTTCATCTGCATAGGTCTTTAGACTGCAGGTGGGGAACAGTCACTTCTTCAATTTCCATAGGTATCAGTTCATGTTTCCAAGGTCCAAGAAGCCTCAAACACTTCACATCCCTTATCCCCCCGCCTACCCCCTAAGCCCCCTGATCCCTGCCCTACAGACATTGGGGGAGTCACTGTTCCCCCAAGCACCGCCAGGAGCGACCAGGAATAATGGTCACAAGCTGGCAGAGGGTAGGTTTAGGTTAGATATGAGGAGGCATTACTTCACTGTCAGGGCGGCTAGGGTCTGGAACCAACTTCCAGGAGAAGTGGTGCAGGCTCCTACCCTGGGGGTGTTTAAGAGGAGG
>NW_017728920.1:10553445-10615323 GCF_001723895.1 Crocodylus porosus | reverse complement strand
ACCCATCCCTCCCAGCCCCCTAAGCCTTCCCGATCCCTTCCCTGCCTGGCCCCATCCCCCCTCCCATGCTTCTGATCCCTGCCTCCAAGGGGGGAAAAAAACAAAACAAAAAAAGCCAGGCATTTACTTGTACTTTGAGCTGCCATCTGAATCACTGGGACCCTGCTGCCCTGCATTGCCCTGTGCTGCCTGAGGGGGGCTCTGCCAGGGGCCCCCGAGCCCCCACAGCCCCTGCTTGGTAAGTACAGGTTTGGGTTTTTTTAAAGTGTTGGAGACTGGGGAGAGGGGGCAGCCATGGGAGGGTGGGGCTGCAAGTGGGGGATGGGGCCAGGTAGGTCAGGGCATATGGGCCCTGCAGGGAAGGTGGCCCCTGATGGGTGGGCTGTGGCCCCTGAGGTGGGTGGCAAAACATATATTCATGTATGAAACATGTATTTAGAATTCATTTTATTATTATGATAGAGACACTGGTAGTCATCCAAATTGCTTTAACATTGTAGATATATCAGTAAAACATTGCCCAACTGATTGCTGTCTCTCTCATGCGCTTTCTTTCTAGCGGTCTTTTGTTTTAATTGTGGAGGAACATGGATTTTGGGGTATTTTACAGAGTGACTTTGGAATTTTTTTATCAGGGTTTTTTCAGTTTTCAAATAGGGAACACCAGAATTCCTGCTAGGGAGGCCAGTGGCACCCAGTGGAAGGGAGGAGCAATCACCAAAGAGGAATATACCTCCATCACTCAGGTCTGTAGGGGGGCTGTTATGAAAGCCAAGACAGATATAGAACTAGGGCTAGCATCAAGGACAACAAAAAGTCCTTTTTTAAATACATAGGGCATTACAGAGGTAATATGGGGCCCCTGCAAGATATGCTTGGCAATCTGGTGGTTGCACCAGAGGAAAAGGCAGACCTTTTTAACAATTGCTTTGCCTCCATTTTTTTGTGCAGGGACCGGAACTCCCCCACTGAGATTCAGGATGGACTCAGGAGAGACTCCACCAGGCTGAGGGTCAGGGAGGACCAAGTTAGAGAACTTCTGGAGGGTCTGGACATGTTCAAATCAGCAGGTCCAGATGCTCTGCCCCACAGGGTTCTGAGGAAATTGGAAGAGGTTATCAAGGGACCCCTGGCACAGCTTTATGAGCACTTGTGGTGCTCTGGCCAGGTGCTAGATGACTGGAAGAAGGCCAATGTGGTCCCCATTCTTAAAAAAGGGAGGAGGGAGGACCTGGGCAACTATAGGCCCATTAGTCTTACTTCGATCCTGGAGAAGCTCTTTGAGAAGATTATCCAGGAGCACATCTGTGAAGGACCAGCAGGGGGATGATGCTCAGGGACAACCAGCATGGATTCATTAGGGGCAGGTCCTGTCAAACCAACCTGATTGCCTTCCATGATCAGGTCACAAAATCATTGGATACAGGTGTTGCAGTGGATATAGTCTTTCTGGACTTCAGGAAGGCCTTTGACACTGTCTCCCATCCCATTCTCATTAAAAAGCTAAGTGACTGCGACATTAATGTCTACAGTCAGATGGGTTACAAATTGGCTAGAGGGCAGCATCCAGAGAGTGGTGGTGGATGGGTCATATTCAGCCTGGAGGGATGTGGGAAGTGGAGTACCGCAAGGCTCGAGCCCACACTGTTCAATTTCTTTATTAGCGACTTGGACAAGGGGATGAAAAGCACCCGTTCATTTTCGCTGATGACACCAAGATTTTGGGCAAGGTGGACATGCTAGAAGGGAGGGACAGGATATAGCTGGACCTGGACAGGTTACAGGGGTGGGCAAATGAGAATACAATGGGATTCAATACTGACGAGTGCAGGATATTGCACTTGGACAGTAAGAACTAACAGCATACCTACAGGCTGGGAAACTCCCTTCTTGAAAGCACAGTGGCAGAAAGAGATCTTGGAGCCATTATCAATTCCAAAATGAACATGGGCCGCCAAAGTGAGGACACGGTCAGTAACGCTAACTGCACCTTGTCGTGCATCCACAGATTCATCACAATCAGGGCCAAGGAAGTGATCCTCCCCCTCTATGCGACATTGGTCAGGCCACGGTTGGAATACTGTGTCCAGTTCTGGGTGCCGCACTTTAGGAGGGATGTGGCCAGCATCAAGAGGGTCCAAAGGAGGGCCACTCACATGATCTGGGGACAGCAGGACAGACCCTACAAGGAGAGGCTATGGGACCTGAACCTGCCTTGTGGTCCTGGGAAAGGGGACCTGCTCCCTCAGGACTCACTGGGGTGAGCTCCCGGGCCTCTGTATCCCCCAGATCAGATGGAGGTGGCTCTGCCGCCAGGCCTTCCTTTGGGTAGGCTGCAGCCTCAGCCTCAGCACCCATGATTTCAGGGGGTAAGCCTTGGTCAGTAGAATGAAGGGCTTCCCCCACAGGCTCCTGTTCGGTACCACCCAGCAGCCCCGAAACCTCCTCCATGGGGATCACCCGTTTGATCTTTCCCTGGGGTGGGGTGTCAGACACAGCTGGGGAGGCCCCTAGAGGCTGTGGTGGTCTTGGAAGGGGGAAAGGAGTCCTCCACATCAAAGGGCCAAAGCTGTGCCCAGGCCTTCCTCTTGCCTTTATGCCTGGAAGGGCCTGCAGTCATGAGTTGGTCCTCAGGTGGACAGGCTCTAGCAAGAGAAGGTGAGCATTGTGGGGGTGGGGCAGCCATGATGGGGGTATGACTAGGGACAGGGGGGCCCTGCTGCCTCTCTCCCCTCGGTTGCTGGTGCCCTCCCTGGGACTCCGCTAAACTTGGTTGGGGGACAGGGTTCCTGGAGCTCACGGGTGGGCTCATAGTTGTGGCTGGTGTTCCAGCGGGTCCAGAGGGAGCTGGTGCACCAGTGGTAGGGGCACCCCTCTTTCCATTGGGACCTGCAGATGCCCTCCCCGCCTGGCCCATGGAGCACGCATGATGCAAATGCCCTGGTGCATGGCACCCGAAACACTGAAGGTCCCCCAGTGTATAAAATAGACTCACTAGGGCCCCCGATAAGGAATTACCAGGGACCCCTCAGCTGCCAGCTGGATCATGACCTGGTGATGGAAAGAGCGCACGTGGCAGAGGCCAGGGTCTTGGCACCCCAGTGAGAGGGCCACCACCAGGGAAATATCTCTCCCCAGGGTTTAGAACTGGTGAAGCAGGGCCCAATTGGGGATGTAGGGTGGGATGGAGCTGAGGACCACCCTGGTCCCCAGCTCTTCTAGAGGCTTGAGGGGGCTGTACTTGCCCTCCACCACAAGCCCCCTGTCCACCTCCTTTTGTCCAGCAGCCTCCAAGGCAAGGAAAAAGACCCCCTTGCCATGAAATTGGGAGGCTGCCACAATCTTGGAGGCCCCCACTACCCAAGCCAGGGCCTGCACCCAGGTCTCAAAGTGCAGGTTCTCCCACTTGGGCAGTTGGCACTTCACCCCATGCCTGCAAGTGAGTGCTGGAAAGGGGGCCCCACTGCCTCAGGTGGAAGGGCCAGCGATGGAGGGTCCAGATTCCCTGGCTTTGGGTCTCCCCACAGCTGCCTGTGCATAGCTATGGTTCCCTACCCCTGTGGGGCCACATTGGTGGGGCCAGGGCTAGGGCCAGGGACAGGCTGAGTGGGTGTTCTGGGTGGTATAGAGCACCTGGTCCCCTCAGGTGCTGGTGGCCTAGGCTTCAGGGCAGGGCCCTTGCCCTTCCCACCCCCAGCTGTGGAGGAGGCTGAAGAGGAGCCCTTCCAACTGCTCTTGTCTTTCATCCCTGATGATGGGAGAGGGGGTTTGGGAACCCCTGTGGGCCAGGGGCAACTCCCAGACAGTGTTGGCTCCCTACCAGAGTCCAACCTGCCCCCGCAGCAGAGGTTACAGGCTTCTTCACCCCTGGAGGTTGGTTGTACTCTGCCTTCGGGTTGGAGGATGCAGGGGCATGCATCCCCTTGGGGGCTTGGCTGGGATCCACCTCCATAATGGTGGCTGCATCTGCCTCCCCAAAAGTTTCCTGCCTGAGGGCAGGGAAGACATTAAAGAAAAACAAAATATTGTTTTTCTGCCAGCCTCCCAGTAGCACCATGCAGATGGGCATGTACCACACCCCGAGGGTCCCCAAGGGGACTGTGTATTCCCCAGCACCTCAGAGGCCTCCACTGAGATGGAGCCAATGGTTCCAGGGTCTACACAGATGGAGCCTCTGGCTATCGATTGTGGGGGGCTGCCTGTCACTTTTTCAGGCTCCGGGGTCTGGAAGCATGGCCACCTCCCCTTGTGAGGTCTGCTCCATTTTGGGGTCTCTGGTGCACCAGCTGGAGGAGCTCCAGGCCACATCCCAGAGACTACACACCATCTGAACAGATAAGCAGGCAACACAGGCTCATCTATAGCTACCACTCCCACTCTCCCTAAGACAAAATGCGAAGTGTTTGTCATGGGAGACTCCATCCTGACGGGGACTGAGAAGGTAATCTGCTGCCCTGACCACTTAGCCCAGGAAATCTGCTGCTTCCCGGGATCCCATATATGAGACATCGTGGAGAGGATCCCAGAGCTCCTCTGGCCACTACCCTATACTCCTTATCCATGTGGGCACAAGTGACATGGCTTGGAACCCTCCCAGCTGGGTCATGAAGCACTACAGGGATTTGGGAGCAGGGCTTAAGGGGTTGTGGGCACAGGTGGTGTTTTCATTGATCCTCCCAGTTTCAGGCTATGGGCTGAGGAGAGAGAGGAGGATCGATGTAGTGAACTGAAGACTGAGGCACAGGTGTTACTGGAAAGGCTTCTCTTTGGAAAGAGAGGCAGCAAGCTGCTGGGGGATGGGGGAACTACCACCACTGTTGGCCCACTGAGCAACCCTTGCAAAGCCAGCAGGCCAAGGCACTTAAGGGATCCCACCCCTGCCCCAGCCCTGGAACAACCTGTAGGCAAGGCAAGGGCCCCCAAGGTAACACATGCCTGTACATGAATGCCAGGAGCTTCGGGAATAAACAATATGAACTTGTCCTCCTGCTTAACACAAATAATTATGATGTCATAGGGATAATGAAGACCTGGTGGGACTGCACCCATGACTGGACCACAGGTACAGATGGCTATACCCTATAAATGAAATAGTGAGTGGACAAAAGGGGTCAAGGTGTAGCTCTCTCTGTCAAGGAGAGCTATGCATCCCTGCGAGCCAACATTAGCACCCAGGGTGGATGACTGGAGACCCTCTGAGTTAAAATCCATGGGGAACACAGCACAGGGGACACAGTGGTCTACTACAGACCTCCTGCCCAGAATCAAAAGCTTGACCAGGAATTCACCAGGGAATTATCTGAAGCCGCACACTCCTGGTCCACGGTTGTCATGGGAGACTTCAGCTACCCAGACATCTCGTGTGAAGAGCACTCAGCCAAATCCAAGAGGTCGCAAAGTTTCCTCATGTGTGTGGATGAGCTCTGACACAAGAAGTCTACAGGCCAATGAAAGGTAAAGCACTGCTCAACCTGGTCCTGGCAACTGGGGACAACCTAATCAGCAACCTAATGATTCAAGGGAAGCTGGGTGATAGAGACCACAAGCTGATCACCTTCACCATCCGCTGTAAAGCTGGCAAGTCAGTCAGCAATACAGAAGTCCTCAATTTCAGGAAAGCTGACTTTGACAAGCTCAGGAGGCTTGTTAGTAAGGCCCTAAGGGACCATGAACCCAAGGGGAGGGGAGTTCAGGAAGAGTGGTTGCTCCTCAAGGGAGTGATCCTGGATGCACAAACTAAGTCTATTCCATCTCAGAGGAAAGGCAGCAAAAGGGCACAGCAACTCCCTTGGCTCAGCAAGGAACTCCTGCATCTAAAAAGAGAGACCTACAAAGGATTGCAGATGGGATCCACCTCCAAGGAGAAATATTCTGCACTGGCCTGGCTGCAGGGAGGGAATCAGGATAGCCAAGGCTGTGATGGAACTCCAACTGGCTACAAGTATCAAGGATAATAAAAAGTCCTTTTTCAGATATGTGGGGAGCCAGAGGAAAAGTAAGGGTAACATTGGACCCCTGATAAACCAGATGGGACAACTGACAACCAATGCCCAGGAAAAAGCCAACTTAGTAAATGGGTAATTTGCGTCAGTCTTTCACCAGTCCCATGGGATGCCCCTGCCCATCATGAGACAGGGAGACCTGGGTGAGGGAAATATACCTTGCCCTCCATCAATGCTGACCTTGTGAAGGAACACCTTGAGAGGCTGGATACCTTCAAGTCAGCTGGTCCTGACTGTCTATGCCCCCGGGTACTCAAGGAGCTGGCTAGCATCATAGTTCAGCCCCTGGCATGGATCTTTGAGAACTTCTGGTGCACTGGTGTAGTGCCCAAAGACTGGAAGAAGGCCAGTGTGGACAAGAAGGCCATCACCTGGACAAGGGAGAGGAGATTGATGTTATATATCTTGACTTTAAAAAAGCCTTCAGTCTGGTATCCGATGATCACCTCTTGGCAAAACTGGCCAGCTGTGGTCTTGGGTCCACCACAATCCACTGGCTGGGTAATTGGCTCCATGGCCAGAGGGTGGTGGTTGATGGAAGTCAATCGTCATGGTGCCCTGTGACCAGTGGGGTTGCTCAAGGCTCTGTCCTTGGACCTTTATTGTTCATTAATGATGTGGACATTGGAGTCAGAAGGGGACTGGCCAAGTTTGCCAATGATACCAAACTTTGGGGTAAAGCATCCACACCTGAGGACAGGAGAGTGATCTAGGCAGACCTGGACAAGCTCAAGAAATGGGCAGACGAGAACCTGATGGTGTTTAACACCAAAAAATGCAAGGTTCTCCACCTTGGGAAGAAATACCTGCAGCAGGCTTATAGGCTTGGCAGTGCCACATTGGCTAGCACTACAGAGGAAAGGGGCTTAGGGGTTATTATTGACCACAAGATAGACATAAGCCTTCAATATGATGCTGCTGCTAGTAAAGTGAGCAAAACACTGGCTTCCACCTATAGGTTCTTCTCAAGCAAATCCCAGGATGTGATTCTCCCATTGTACTTGGCCTTGGTGAGGCTGCAGCTGGAGTGCTGCGTCCAGTTTTGGGCTCCACAATTCAAAAAGGATGTGGAGAAGCTTGAGAGAGTCCAGAGGAGAGCCACGCGCATGATCAGAGGTCAGGAACAGATCTTACGATGACAGGCTGAGAGCCATGGGACTCTTTAGCCTGGAAAAGCGCAGGCTCAGGGGTGATCTGATGGCCACCTGTAAGTTTATAAGGGGTGCTCACAAGGATTTGGGGAAATATTTGTTCACCAGAGTGCCCCAAGGGATGACAAGGTCAAATGGTTATAAACTCCTGCAAGACCATTTCAGCCTGGACATAAGGAAGAACTTCTTTACTGTCCAAGCCCCCAAGGTCTAGAATAGCCTGCCATTGGAGGTGGCTCAAGCATCTACTTTGAATGCCTTCAATAGAAATTTGGATGTTTATCTTGCTGGGATCCTATGATGCCAGCTGACTTCCTGCCCCTGGGGCAGGGGGCTGGACTCGATCTTCCAAGGTTCCTTTCAGCCCTAATGTCTATGAAATCTATGAAGTATCCCAGGGGGCTGGTGAATCTAATAGGGGTAGGCTGGGGTTGTGAGGAAGAAGGGGGAGAGGAAGGAAGGGGGCTGAAATTCAGTGAGTCACAGCCCTACAGGGGAAAAAAAAAACAATGAGAGGCCTATGCTTTGAGAATGTGGGAGGGAGGGGGAACATACACACAAAGGCTGGGGAAACTCAAGCTGGCTTAATCAGCCACACAACAAACACCAGGTCAGTGGGAGTGGACCACAGGACTTACCACACAAGGGCAAAAAAAAAAAAAAAAAAAAAAAAAAAAAAAAAACAGGGAAGGCTGATGTGGCAGGTATAAAAAAAATGGCTGGAGGAGTGGAGAGGCTTTGTTTGTGGAAGATCTGTCCAGAAGCCCCTCAGGCCTCCAGCCAGTCCCTCAGCAGCAGAGCAATAGGCAGGAAGACAAATCAGGATCAGATGCAATGAGGTAGCTGTGGGGGAGAGTAGGAGCAGCCAGTCAGTTAGGAAGTAATCCAGTGTAGGTGTGGTGCTAGGTGGTACAGCAGGGAATCTCCCTCTCTTCTGAGAGGGGGTAGCAGCAGAAACAGCAGCAGTGATGGTAGGAGCCAACCAGTTCAGCCACCCAGGGTGTCCTTCTGGTGAAATTGGAGGTGAAGGTGGGGGTGGCCTGCCAAGGCAGCTAGGGCAGGCAAAGTTCCTTTAGGCTCTGGCAGTGATGGTGGGGGAGGGGCCTGCAAGCAGTGCAGGATCTTTCTCCAGGCTGTCCCCTGACTGAGGCTTCACGGAGGACTGAGCAGCAGACCAGAACAGGGATGCAGAAGCTGGGGTGCAGTGCTGGGGTGAAGTGCAGTAGGCCCCTCCCTCAGGGAGGGCAGCAGCATGCAGCAGATGACCACCCCCACCATGGGGAGGGGTCAGCAACAGTAGCAGCAGAAGCCCAAGGCAGGACGAGGTGCAACCAACTTACTGGCAAAGCTCTGAGACCAAGTCAGCAACTAATAGTAGCCAGAGGCAGGAAAAGGCCTGGCCATCTTCTCGCCAGAAGCTCCTGAGACCAAGCTTGCAGCAACCAGCTACAGCAGCAGCACCCTGGGATAGGAAGGCGTATAACCAACTTCCTCCCAGAGGCTCCTCCCCTAGAAGCTCCTGAGAGTGAGTAGCCCTGATCGACTTGCCAGGGCAGCTTTTTGTACTGATGGGGCCAGGACAGGGCAGCTTTTTATACTGCTGGGGACAGCACAGGTGCTGGCTCCAGGCTCTAACTCCCCCGGCTGCAAATCCAGGAAGAGCCAGGCAGGGTTATTTTGCCCCTAGTGCACAATTTGATCTACAACAAAGTGCATGTCCAAGCACGTGCGCAGAGGCAAAAAGCCCTGGCTCAAATTTGCACAGCTTCTACTTGAGCTGCTGCAAGTGGACATGCTTGTATGTGTGGATGTGCCCAATTGTAGTCTACACTACAATCAAAACACAACATATGAACACCCAATTTAGCTGTAAACTGCATGAATACAGCTATCTCTATAGCCATAGCAGCGTCAATCTCAGTTTGTGTTAACACAGCTTCTCGGACAAATTTTGCAGCCTGCACTGAGCTCTGCAATATTTGAACTAGCTAATTTAAAAACTGACCTCAGGTCCACCTACAATGACATGACCAGGACAGACCTAAGCTGGGAAAACACAGTGCTTCAATTACTACAAGCATGCAACAATATACCAAAGAGGATTTGGACTGCACTTGGCAAAAAAAAAAAAAAAAATGATTAAACAACTGACCTCCAAACATTTATCCATGCTCAGTGATTTGTGGAAATCTCACAGGAGATTTTTTTAGTTTGTAACCTTGGTCGAGTTTAAAATCAGCAATTTCCTTTCATTTTGGCATTTACCTCAAAGCTAAGATTGTAGAGGTTACTTATTGCTGGGGGTTCAAATCCAAACCCTTGGCTGCCAACCCCAAATCTGAAGAGACTCTGAAGTGACTTTGCAGTCAATAAAGGAAATATGACTCGCAAAGAAGGAAAGATCATTCAAAAAAATAAATAAAATCAGCTGAAACATTAAAACCTGATCAAGTTGTGCAAATACTTGTCCTCTCAATCTCACACACAACAAAGTTCAACTGCTTTTTCTATTTTGAAGGCCCCAACAGGAATATTAACAGATGCTTCTTTCTTAAAAATAGTTCTCAAAGTACAACTCCAGCACACTGCTCTTGCTAGCAGAGCTGTTTGGAACCCCATTGGAATGTGCTTATATGCACTATGCAGCCTGGGGAACTAGTTCAGATGTCCCAGATGTATTCTACATCTAGAAAAAGAACTATTTTGTGCAGATACAGCTATGATAGTCACAAAGAATTTGGATGATGGTGTACTTTTTCTCTGATTTCTGTACTAATTCTGCTGAGTAGTTCAGGGCCTCAGGTGATCCAACAATAGAGTCTTCATTGATGAAGAGGCATAATAGTGTGGATGTGCTTGGAGATAACTCAGTGTGAGGATACATGGGTTTCAAATATTTTTTCAAGCAATCATATCCCTGATGGTCATCCAAGTCTTTAAATAACACAATAATATGCACTTGGTTCAGTTTCAGTCCCAAAGTCATTACAGGGACAATCCTCTCAAGTAGGAATCCTAAATTGGCTGTGGTTACTACAGAAAAATTTAGTTTAATTCAATTAAAAGCAAATGTCACCGATTTCAGTGACAGAAGGGTCTGATTTCCCAGCCCTTTATTTCCAAAAGGTCACATTAACTCCTTGTTAACGCATAGTATATCTTTCATATCAAATCAAAAAATGACTTTTTGAAGAATACAAATAATTTTCTTTTGTTATTGTAACTTTCACTTTGCCCCATACAGTAGGTGATTTAGAGCTGCAAATCACTATAATTGCATCAGCTACTGTTGCACTTATTCTTCTTAAAAGCTGATTTCAGCATTTTTTGATGGCAAAGTGCATAACATTTTATTGACCATCAAAGAAACATCCTGAAATACATTTCCATCTCCCTCATATTGATTTAAGTCAAGCCTGGCAATCATATAAAATCAAACATTTTACAGTCTACCAGAGCAAACTGAAATGCACAGCAAGAACTGATTGTTTTGCACTCAAGTGGACTTACTACTAGCACTGAGAAACCCATATGCAATCAAGCAAACTCCTTTTGACCCAAACATAATAAAGTCCAGTCTCTGTCTTTACTGAATCTGTGCGAAGCTGTCAAAGTCCACAGAAGATTAAAGGACTGGAAAACATGTTTTATAGTGAAAGACTGAAAGCGATCAATCTATTTAGCTTGTCAAAGAGGAGGTTAATGGGTGATTTGATCTCAGGGTGTAGGCATCTAACATGGGGAACAGAATTTTGATAATAGAAAGCTATTTAATCCAGGATTTATAAATACTTGCAAGCTACAGTGGCTAGAAGTTGAAGGCGGGCAAATTCAGACTAAAAATGAAGCTTAATTTTTAACTGTCAAGGTAATTAATCAACTTTCTATGGCTTAGATTTTTTATCACTGGAAATTTATAAAATCAATATTGGATGTTTATCTAAATGGTACATTCTAGTTCAAACTGGAATTAATTTTGAGAAGTCCTAATACTTGAGTAATAAAGGAAGTCAGACTAGATGATCATAAGCGTTCTTTCAGTTCTTATAAGAGACATATCTTTTCATGATTACTGCTTACCTGTTTGGCATTATCTGGCTTACACTGGAGTTATACCAAAAGGGATTGTTAGAAAGAAAAAACAGGAAATAAAACAGTAACTCCTGGGATAAGATAGCTTCCATAGGACAAATTTACAGAGATGTTAGCAGACAATGAGTATGCTGTTGAGACATACCCACCTGCCTGACTCAAAGCTTGAGCCAGGACTGGGGCCTACAATCACAAATACAGTAAACTACTGAAAAAATCCATGCCTAGAAGAAATCATCAACAGTTTCCAGATACAGAACATATCTATACCACTAACATATTCTGCCTGGTAGGTAGGGTGGCCATTCGTCTGGTTTTATAGAGGACAGTCTGGTTCTCTGGACCTCTGTCCTCTATTGAAAATAGACGCCTTTATGTCCTCTGTTTTTAACTGCTCAGCATCCTTCTGCCCCCTCCCCCACCCAACCGCCACCTGTGGGAGCTCCCCACTCAGACCACCACCACCATGACTGCTGCGGGAGCTCCCTGCTCATCCTGTCCCTACCGCCAACACTGCCGCTGCTGCCTGCAGGAGCTCCCCACTCAGCCCACTGCTGACACCACCATGGGTGCCTGCAGGAGCCCTCTGCTTGCCGCTGCCATGCCCCCGCCACCAACACCACCACTGCAGCCTGCAGAAGCTCACCATGCCCCACCCCAGCCTCAGGAGGCACATGACATTCATGGTGGTGGGGACAGTTGCACTAAATGCAACCATCCTCTATTCTTGAGATACCTTGATGGCCACCCTACTGGCAGAAGGACGCTGTGCTCCCCTGTGCCAGCTACTACCCAAACCAGTAGCACAACCACTATAATGGGGGGCTATGGGTAGGCTCAGCACCAAAAGAATACAGCTACACCACTACTAGTTTTGAATGTGATGTGTTTCTTATTTAAGCCCCACATTAAGCAAAGCTTAACAACATGCCAGTATCCCCCAGCACTAACTCAACCATCACAGAAAGGAATAAAGTATCTGAATATCCTGTTTTGAGAATTCAATCACTTCTAAGGACTCCATAGGCATAACAGAGCAGGTCCACATCTAGAGCAGCTGCTGATGTGTGCAGCTGTGTTGGCTCCAACTATGCCCATTGTGGCAGCAGTCAGTTGTCACCATGACAGTGGCTGCTTGTATACTTCATCAACAATGGTGGTGCCTACATCTGCTACTCCAGTCACCAGCCCCCTACCAGAATGCAGAATACAGAACTCAGGTGCCATTTAGATGATCTGAGAGCACACTCAGGTGAAGATGATATTGTGGTTTGAGTTATCAAAAAATAATTCCCTCTAGCTTAAGAAAGAAATTAACTTGGTTTAACTTCAGTCAGCTATTTTTTCCATCTATACATTTATCTTGTCTAGGCACTGAGTCAGCCATGATATCATAACATGTAACAGCTTACTGGATCCATTAAGAATCCACTAGGATCTATGCATTAGTCCTCATGAAATTGTTCACGAGCAATAGGAAGAGTCATTTTAGCAGATGCAAAAGGTCAATGCCATTCCTATACAAAAGACTGGCCACGTTTCTCACAGAGGTCAAATTAAGAAAGAAAAGTCAATCAAAGAAGATTTGTTCCAAAGTTTATTCTGGTAACTTCATGGAATTTTTCTACCCATTTAAAATAGAATGGCAGAAAAGATTGTGCAGGTTTTTTATAGATCACATGAGAAGGAAATCTTTTTGTATGTGGATTTCATGAAGGGAACCTGTAGGAAATAAAATGTCCAGCTGCAAGAAGGTATTCATTCTGAAGTGGAAAGAAAGACTTCCTTGTGAGAGGGATAAATTGAAGACTATCTTGCTCCTATATTTTTATATTGTGAACCATACTGATGCATGGCAATGAGTTTGCAAGGCTTTGCAAGCAAACCTTAAAAGGCATTTTCACCAAGATTATCATCTCAGGCGAATAGCTCACTGCAGTTCCTCTGTGAGCTGGCATAGAATATAGATGAGAAACACCAGGGTATATGGCATAATGCAGCACCTTCCCACTCCTGCTTTTACTGATTCATTCAGAATATATCAAGGAAAGATCATCCATTGAACTTCCTGTCACTCTTAAGTAAGACTACAAGGAAAAAATGACTTGCATTTTAATTATTTTTTAAGTTTTTTAATTGTTTCCTGATGAAAGCTGATGATGGTGCGATAGTTCTAAGATGACACATCTATAATAAAATAATACTTCCTATTGTCCTATACATTGACTTTAAGTATGAAAAACAGAGTACCATACTGTATTAGCTATTTGCCATTAGAGAACTGACAGTGAAATTAATGCCACACAAAAATCTATGCATCATAAACTCCACTTAAACTCCATATTAAAAGGAGGAATTCTTCCTCCTCCTCTGTAGAGTTCTCTCTTGTAAAAGAACTAATTTATTTCTATAACACAATGGAGATAGAGTTCAGGTAGTCCTCACAGGGATTATGAACAGCCACCACAATATAGTGTGGAGCTATACAGCAGTTTCTCCTTCATGCAGAGCATTTAAGTGAGGCAGGATCAAGCTGAGGAAAGGGCAAGGGCACACCTCTAGGAACCAACAATCACTAAATCCCCTACAAAAGGGAAAAGTGTCTGAGTGAGAATTGTAGAAGCAGCAGATCTACCAATTTCAAAGTGCTCAACCATATTACTTAAACTACATTCTGGGTCATGGTTTAGCCTGAGTAAGGAAAGTTTGAAAGAACCTATTTATTAATATTTTGCAAGCATTTCCCATAACAATCTAGGCATGGCTACATCTATCTTGATTCAAGCATCCACTTCCGGTACCCCTCCCACTTTGTCCTCAACTACTTTACCTCCTGCATGGGCTGTCCTATTTATAAGCATGCCCTGTACTGATCTACTGTCAGTTTGACTGGATGCCACTTCCTTATTGAAATGCTATCGTGCAGCCATGTACCCTGCTTTGTAATTCTCTCTTGCATCAAAATGATACACCTAAAATCACCCACTATGCTAAAAAAAATACCCACAACATTCATTCTTCCACTTGCTGCCTCACTAAGTTATCAGGTTTCATTGTCCTCTGAGCTAATAAAATAGTCCACTTCCATCTGAACAGCAGTTACAGGAATGCCAAGATGTACAAGTGGATATCAAAGCAATGAAGGAGAAAGAATACTCCAGGCATTTAATCCTCTCTTACATCAAAGGAAAGTAGTCAAGACAAGACTATTTAAAACACAGGAACGAAAACAAAACCTGAAAGAGGTGCTGGACTATATTTTTGAAAAGGCAGCCACTAGTAAATCCCAGTATGTTGTGGACATCACTGTCATGGGGTGAGGTTCTCAGGGATGGCCATGATGCCCCTAGGTCTCCGTGACCACGCCAATCTTGCCCAAGGGGCACTCTTTTCCTTTCCTGCCACGTCTTGCTGGTAATTATAATATAGGGAGGCTGCCCTCAATCTTTTTGTCTGGAAACGGTCCTGATGGACCCCACTGAACCCCATGAGTTCTTGGACCCCTTTTTGGGTTCTGCTCTCAGCAGCCCTGTCTTGGCACCTCACACTGGCGCTGGGCTCTCCACAGCCCTGTCTCGGCACCCCACACTGGCGCTGGGCTCTCCACAGCCCCTTGTTGCTTCTCTGGAACTGGGGTCTGCTCATGCCCTTCTCTGGTGCTGGGGTTCCCACCCCATAGTGGGTCCCTAATGAAGCCTCCTGCTTCCCCAATAGCCTCAGCCTGATCCACCGGTATTATAAAACAGCAACCAAAAATATGAGCCCCTGGGCTATAACATAACACAAAAAGTTCAGGGTGTGCTCTGTCCCTTTAAAAGAGTCAAACTCCTTCCCTGGAACTAAGTGGCTTGTAGGCAAGGGTACCCGGTGAGCTCCTGGAGCCCTGTTAGCCCTAAGTGCAGCATATCTGGCAAGTGCAGCATCTCTAGGCAGTTCTATCCTGGAAGCTCCTTCCCCTTAGGCTGCTGGCAGGGAACTCACTGTCTAGTTCCAGCCCTGGGGTTTATATGTGCCCAGGGCCTTGCCTCTTCTGGTCAGCTGACCAACTGCAGGTGCAGGCTAATCCCCTCTTTAGCTCTGCTGCCACAGTAACCTGCACCAGCTGGGTTCCTGCCTGACTGCTAGGGCCTTCTTTCTACACAGTTTCTGCCGTTAAAGGAGCAGGCACCTTAGTGCCTGGCAACAAAATCACCAATGACACCAGCCAGGTTCCTGAACACAGAAGGATTCACACAGTGTCTTCAGTTTGCTGAATCCCAAGTCAAAGATGGTCCCAAAAATCCAGGGGCTGTCTAAATTAAATGAATCAACATGCTGAGAGTGAAAGAGAGAAGGCATCTTCCAGTAAGTATTATATGCTGTAGGATAACACAAGAATTGCACAGACAGTTTAAGCAACATGGCTCTTGGGAGTCCCAAGATGCTACTATGCTTAGTCAGCCTCCTCTGCTCTTAGGCTTTTCCCACCTCTACAGGCTAAAAGTGGCTTCTTTGCTGGAATCTCCCTACCACAAACCAAATAGTCTCAGTCCTAATTGCTCCCTTCCCTTACTACTCACTGAAATCTCTCCCTCCTAGACACTGGTACCCAACCAGCCCCATATTCAAGATACTGGGATAGCAGGAGTTAAAAATCCATTTGTAAGAGTAGCTATAGAAAAAAAAATGAATAAAAAAAAGAATTAGCTCACTTTGTGTTAATTCCTTCAGCTTTAAGTATTTTCACTCAAACCTTAATTAATGTCCCTGACTTTTAGTTCAAAATTCTGAAATAAATAGCTCAATTTGGGCTATAGAAGAATTTCAAAATTCACAGAGATTTTAAGGCATTAAATAAAAGACAGTCATACTGCACCCTACAGTTCAGAACAATTCTTGAAAAGTTCTATTTATTTTCTGTGGCTATGCAAAGCTTTGGTCACTGATTCAATTCGGCAGAGATTTGGCCTGATTTGGTGGCTGAATTTTTTAATCCAAATCGGATCAAGAAACCCTTTAATCTCTCTGAATTGAATTGGAACCCTCCAAATCAATTTGGAGAGTTTCAGAAAGATTTAGTGATTCGGCATGGACACAGCTTTAAATGTTTTTTCTACATACTTCAAGGTACCAGGTGGCTTGTGAATGCTGCGATGCTGGGGCAGATGGAGCATCCCACTGGAGCACAGTGGGGGAGTACTTCCTGTCCACTTCTGGGATCACCACTGAGCACACTGGGGGGCCCCCCCACACTCCTGTGGGACACTCCATCCACTCCACCATCTCACTATTCACGAGCAATACCTGGTACCTCAAGATATGTAGAAAAAACATTTCAAGCTGTGTCTATGGCTGAATCGCTGATTCCCCAAATCGGCATCAAATCTCCAGATTCAGATTCAGCTGAATTTCATAATTTCATAGTAGCTAGGCTCAGGAGGAACCTGAACAGATCATCTAGCCTGACCCCTTGCCACAGGCAGGAATGAATGCTGGGTTCACAAAACCCCAGACAGGTGATCATCCAACCTCCTCTTGAATTTGCCCAAGGTAGGGAAGGAAGTTGGTTCCAGATTTTGGCCACCATAACTATAAAAAATTGCCTTCTGATCTCCAACCTAAACCTGTTCTCCATCAGCTTATTACCATTGTTCCTCATCAGCCCAAGTGGTGCTGGGGAGAAAAGGTCTCTACCTATTTGCTGTTGATCTCCCCTGATGAGTTTGTAGGCAGCCACCATGTCCCCCCTCAGCCTCCTCTTGCAATTGAATTGGGGGCAGTGATCCAAACCAACTAATCAAATCACTGTCCCTGATTTGGGCTGAATCCAAATCTGTATCAAATAGGACCCATTTTGCACACCCCCATTATTTTCCTCTGCCCTTTGTGTTGCTCTTACAATGAGACCAGACCAGAACCTGGAACCCAGCCTACCCCAGTCAGGAGATCAGGACAAATCTTGCCCTGAACAGGTGCCATCTGCACCAACCCCAAAGCATCACCCTGGTCCCAACTGGGCTGAGCAAGGCATTCAGGGCAGCCAAACCCCTGAAGCCATAGACATCTGGCTCCACCTGCTCCAGCCCTTAACATTAGGGACAGACATTACACATACACCAGTTTAAGTGATCAGAAACTGGTTTAAACCTGTAATGGAACAGATGTTCAGTGAACATAAACCAATTTGACAATGGCTGAAACTGTTTTGAGATGAACCTGGTTGAATGTAGTATCAGACCTAACTGATTATACAATGTGTGCCCCAGACCCCTTCCTGGTTTAAGCTAAATCAAAATCCCCCAGCATCCTGGCATGTTCTCTGGGCTGGATTTGGGCTGGGCTGGGTGGGGCTGTCTGCTCCAGAGAGCTGGGCTGGCCCCTCCACTCTGCTCCCTGGCTGCAGCTCTGGCAAAGACTACACGTACAGGGCATCTGCCTGGTTTCCTCCTGTGCCCCACCCCCACCACAACTCCTTGATGAAGCAGGGATTCCCTTCTCCCCTCTGCCTCTCAGCATTAGCTGGCAGACAATGAGTTTGAACTAATGAGAGATCTTTTTGTTTTGCTGATGGGGTGATAAATCCCTAGCCCCTGCTCTGAGCAGTGAGGGGAGGGGGATCCCCTCCCTAATCAGAGCATCCTGCCATGGCCTGGCCACACCGCCCCCCTCAGCTCAGCAGTGTGGAAGGGAAGGGAGGGCTGCTCTAGCACCCCTTCTGGCTTCTAGCCAGAGCCACTACAGGCATGTGCCTGCATTTCTTCAGTCCAGAGGGGATGTCTGCATGGTTACAAACTGATTCAGCCTAGGCAGGTTAGACTAACCTGCAAAGATTGAATCAATTCAGGATCAGGCTTTTTGAATGTCTGTCCCCAGCCTAAAAGCCAGGTCCAGCCTGCAATCTCTTTGTCTGGGAAAAGGCAAATGTTCTTGCTCCTGACCTTCCATGCACTTTCTTACTGGTTTTCTCTTTCTGATTCCATCTCTGGCTTCTGATTCTGATAAGACCCTTGGCATTCCTTGATTCCAGCTCTCAGATCTAATTCAGTCTTCAGCTCTGGCTTTTGGCTTCTGGTCCCAGTTAACCCTTGGCTTCAGCTTCTGAACCTCGCCTGTTCTGACTTCAACTATGATTCCCAACTCTGGTTCTGACACCAGACCCCTCCTTAGCCTCCCCCTCTCCACCCACCTCACCCCCACTCCCTGAGAAGTTATCTGGACTGCACTTGTGTTTCAGGTTTCAAACCGCTAACCAAGACCACCCATGTCCCAGCTTCCTAACAGACCTGTGGGTGCCATAAGAGACAGCATAAGGCAACAACAGTATTTATTTTAGCACACATATTGCACAACAGTGCAGCTCCTCAGGACTGCCCATATGTGCTGTGCACCAGATTTGGGAGATTACCTCCTGGTAAATAGCAGCATAGTACTTCTTCCTCGTTTTTCCATTGTTTTTTTCGAATGGGGTATTACTCTGCCTTTTGGAAACACATCACGGGCTGACATTAGGGCAGTCTAAACTTTGCTAACTAGGTTCTAAAAGTCTTGCCATGCCCCTGATCATCCTGCAAGCCACCAACCACCTGAAAATGTAGAAAAGCATTTGCCACCTACTACCCCATGCATCCAACATACTTACCCTGCTATCCATGTAGTGGTCTTATCTAAAGATATCAAAAACTCACTTCAGATTGGGAAGAGGCTCTGAGAATGAAATACCAAAACTGGGGCAGAATGCAACACTGCATCATTGTTTACACAAAAAATAAAATTAGGATAATAACCACTTCAGCTCCTCTTTGCAACTGTCAATTTGCAGCACCTCCAGACATAAGTATTATACCTGGCAAGCTGCTGGTGGAATAAAGAGGAGATAACCCAAGAGATGAGCTAAAGCAGGAAAAAAAAATGACAAAACTGTGGATGCAAAGTTTCCTTCTGCATGATGCAAAGGAGAAGGGAGAGAACAGAAAATAGTCTGCAAGGTTGCTAAGGAAACAACTAGACAGAAAGGTGGAGGGGAAGGGGGCAACAAATCTATACTTTACAGCTATTTAAGAATATTTCACTTCTATACTTCCAAGAAACATACCTTTTCTTCAAAACTGTTTGTTACAAGATAGAGAGAATAGTTGATGAAAGCCCATTCCAGATTCTCGTAACCCTTACTGTGAAGAAGTTCTTCCCAATGACTAACCTAAATCTGCTCTCTGTCAGCTTGTGGCTGTTGTTCCTAGTTACTCCAAGGTTGCCCTATTCCTTGTTGCCCACCCCCATCAAATTTGTAGGTGGCCACAAGATCACCTCTCAGCCCTCTCTTGTGGAGACTAAAGAGATCCAGGGCCCTGAATCTCTCATCACAGGGCTTTGCCTTCAGGCCCCCAACCATACAAGTGGCCCTCCTCTGAACCCTCTTGAGGTTCTGTTATTCTTAAAAACAATGAGAAGCACTGATAAGGACCAGAACAGGCTCATTTGTAGAAGTAGCCCATTTCTAGGCCTAAGATTTCAAGTTGAACTGGATGTTTTGTGTTATCGTTGTTTTTTATGAAGGCTGTGTGTAGGTGCTTGGGTAGGAGGAAAAAAAAAAAAAAAAAAAAAATCACCTGAGCACTTGCATAACACAGAAGTAAGATCTTCCTGCCTTTTAGGCCAATAGCCTGGTTCATGCATAGAGTCCTATGCTATGTCCTTTAATAGCTTTTTGCACCTTCAGAGAATGTATTTGTGTTGCAAAGTCTGCGGATGAGAATAGGATGGGTTTCAGTAAGGACAAGTGCAAGGTGTTGCACCTAGGGAGGAAGAACCAGCAGCATACCTACAGGCTGGGGAACTCCCTTCTCATCAGCACAGAGGCAGAGAAGGATTTTGGAATCACTGTTGATTCCAAGATGAACATGGGCCTCCAATGTGGGGACGCGGTCAGGAAGGCTAACTGTACCTTGTCATGCATCCATCGATGTATCACAAGCAAGCAAGGTGATCCTCCCCCTCTATGCAACACTGGTCAAGCTGCAGTTTGAGTACTGCATCCAGTTCCAGGTGCCACACTTCAGGAGGGATGTGGACAGCATCAGGAGGGTCCAGAGGAGGGCCAATCGCATAATTGGGGGGCAGCAGGGCAGACCCTACGAGGAGAGGCTACAGGACCTGAACCTGTTCAGCTTCCACAAAAGAAGGCTGAGAGAGGATCTGGTAGCCACCTATAAACTTGCCAGTGGGGACCAGTAGGCAATGGAAGAGTCCCTGTTTCCCTGAGCACTACCGGGGTAACAAGGAACAACGGCCATAAGTTGACTGACAGTAGATTCAGGCTAGATATCAGAAGGCACTACTTCATGGTCAGGGCAGCTAGGAGCTGGAACCAACTTCCAAGGGAAGTGGTGCTTGCCCCTACCCTGGGGGTCTTCAAAAGGAGGCTAGACAGCCACCTAGCTGAGGTCATTTCCCCAGCATCCTTTCCTGCCCATGGCAGGGGGTTGGACTAGATGATCTCCTTAGGTCCCTTCTGACCCTACCAACTATGAAACATTTTTTATTCCACTACCTATGCGAGTTTGTTAACCTCATATGCAAAAACATGTTCACACAGCACCTTGAGTTTGAATTTTGCATTATTTGTAAAAAATATATACCATCTTATTGGTATTATGTTAGGTTCAGTAAATATTTTTCTTCCTTAAAATTGTATGCCTTTATAAAAAGCACAAAAAACAGCTATTTGATGAAATACAAATTGCACAACAACCTCCAAAACCTGACCTTGGGCATCTTCACCTACCCCACAGACTTCCACATGCCTACTCCCCTGGCATTCTGTGGCTCCTCAGAATATAGTCAAACAGGCTCCTCTGGGCTCTCTCTCTTTTCAAAGAAATTTAAATCAATTTTTCAGGTACTTTAGAAGTAACTCCCCAAAAAATCCTTTAACTGTGTCAGATGCAGCATTGCATTCCTCTACATCAAAACAACCTCCATTTTTAGCACAGATTTAAAATGTTCAAAAGCACTTGCTTTATTAGAAGTCAAGTCCCACTTGAAAAGTGGCTTAGGCACTAAGTCCTATTGGCTTTCATGAAAATTTAGGCTTCAAAAGAGAGCTGGTTGTAGCAGGTTGTGATGAAACATGTTGCCAATTTATTAAAATAAATTTGCAGAAATGGTTTGATTTCAACTAACTTGTAGCACAACCTACAAGGTTTTTAAAATTTGTCTGGCAGAAGGGATTCATGTCACATCATATACCCAACTCCTCCATGGCTTTCTAGGTAGCTGTAGCAGGGACTGGGTTCCAGGCTTTGGAGCAGGGGACATCTCCCAGGAAATAGAGCCCACTATATGGGCTACTCTGAGTAGGGAACTCTCAGCTATCAACTACCCTAGAAATGTACCTGGCCTTTGAGTGGCCCCAAAAGCAAGTTGTCTAAGAGCCATGAGAGCTGTGGGTCACAAATTCACAGTTTCTTAACAGCTCACTGGGTCAACTACAGTTCAGCCAGTGCTCATGTGGCTTCCAGGATACCACCTTCCCTTGGGCTTAAACCCAGGAGACTTAAAACTTGGGAGGTTGGGGCCCACCAACTTCCAAACTCCTGGCTCCTTTGCAGAATAGATTTCATTTTGAAAACACAATGTTTTAATATTTCCAAAATGAAAGATTTCAATTCTATAGACATCTATTGGCTCTTTGCATGATTTGAAATTAAAAAATTCTATAGACTAAAAAGTAGACATAAAGTAGAAATTTCCTGTTTCTAAAGACTTATTTGCCTTAAAAACCCTTGAAAATTTTACACAGCCATTTTTAGGCTGTCTCATGACCTGGGCTGCATACATCATAATTTAAAGAAGAAAAAAAGGCATACTTATGTGCTTTGGAACACTTTCCTGTATGAATCCCACTAATGATAGCATTCAGGTCAGGTGAGTCTCTCATTAGCCCCCTGAACCTGGAAGCAGCTTCACAGGCTGATACCTCCCTCCCTTAAAGTAGCAGGCACACCCCAGTGCCCTGCTACACAGCTTTTGCCTAATAAATCCCTTTATAAGCTATATCACAAAAGAACCTCTCTCATCAACTGTGAAATTAGGTTCACTTTCTGCAGTATGGGTGGTATTTTCCTTCCAGCTCTCAAAACCACAGGGAGAACATTGTTTTATATGCAACACTCTATGTCCTATTTAAAGGAATGATTCATTACAATTAATGCAAATGACTAAAAACAGGTTTATAAAAGAGTATTAAGTGTATACGCTAATTAATATGTGATAATTATTTGAAGACAACCCAATTATTTCCACATGCAGATAAAGCTTCATTTGAATATACAGACTCAAGAAATTGAATAGTATCTTCTGGAAACAAGCTAATAATGTAGTAACATTCCAAAACCACTTAAGTTTAAGAAAAATTAAACTTAAATTTAAACAGATTTCTATTTACATCTTAATTTAATTTACTGAAACATTAAGTTATTAAAGAAATTGTTCACATTCGCTATAACAAAAGTATTAGGAAAGCAGGAGTATTTATCATACAGTTAGTCACAGAAATCCAATGGTACATTTCAAGCAAATTTTTGGAAAAATCCAGGGAAGAATTTTGCCTAAGGCCTTCAGGAGCATCCACTGTAAATTTGATTCTGCTTTCACTTATGCTGACGTAAATTTGAAGTAACAACACTGAATTCGCATCACACTAACATAGAATTACTACTGCAAGAGCAGCATGAGGCCATGTATATTAAAACAGCATACAAAACATTTTCTCTAAACAATTTGTCTTCCTCACTGTATACAGGACCTCTAAAGAAGGTGGGTTCTTGATGTACTCAAGGAAAAGCAAAATTTGCTGGAGCAAATTCAGCTCTTGGCCATGCAAAACCTGCATCCTCCTCACAGCTGGAATATTCATATTTAGGTGGGCGTTAATCTAGTGAAATCCATAAACTTCTGGTTCTTTGTAGCACAGGGATATGATAGCAGATGAAGGGCCCCAACAGTACAAGAAATGGAATTTAATGGGCAATAAAAGGCCTCAGCATTTTAAGCATCTTGCAAGATGAAGAAATACAAAAGCACTCAAGTGAACTATTAAAAAACTAAGATGCAATGCAAAGTTGTGGAATTAGAAGGAATCTCTCTATTATGGAATGAAAATGAAAGCCAGCATCCTCCAAACAAAAAGATTCACTGAAGTAAGAGTGTATCTTGCCACCTTGGCAGAAGTAAGAAGCCCTAGCAAAAATTTAAGAAGTGAAGACTGGAAAAAGCAGAATATGCTTTGTGCAGTAAGTAATATGTCAAAGATCCCTGAGGGAAAGTAAAGTTACCTGCAACTGTGTAAAACATGGCTTGAAGATGACAGTCCTAAGAAAAAAAGAAAAGAGTAGGGATTACGACATCTTTTTCACTTCCTGCTTTTCCAAATCAAATCACGTGGAAAAAATGGAATTATAAAAGTTTTAGTGAAAATGTTTCCTTTACTACAAACAAAAAATCATGTTGTATATAACTGGGAACTCTTCAAATGCTTTAACTTAGCCACAAGTTTAAGTGTTTTACTTGTTCAAGGCCAGAGCATATAGTACCTTGCAAGACTGAGTCCTGGCAATACCTGAATCTTTAATTAGCTTAATATGTAGATTACATTTGTCAGCCATTATGAAAAAGCCCTTAAATAGAAAATTATATATTTTTAAATGTATTAATAATTCTATTAACATTTAGAAACATATATGGCTGCCATTTAAAAATTACATCCCTTACTGGTTTCCTCCCCATTAAATGCAATTGAAACAATTGCTTCACATTTTTCTGACTGCAAAACAAGGATGGTAAGTTATGAATTCATAGCAGTGCCTCAGATTCCTGGATTTTACAATTAGAAGAGCCCATTTGATTATGATTATGTATTACTGTAGCACTTACTAACTTCAGCTATGAAGAACTGACTGTCCTAAGTGCTGTTCACACAGAAAACAAAAAACAAGTAGTACTTACCCAAAAAAAGTTTACAATCTACAACAAGAGGCAACAGATGGACAAAAATCTCTAAATCTAGTAAAGGGCGCAAAGAAAGGCAACCAAGATGATCAGGAAGATAAAGCAGCTACCATTCCAGGAAAGGTTAAAAAGGTTTACAGTTTGGAAAGAAAGCCAAAGTCTATAAAAATTATAGAGATCTATAAAATCATGGAGGGTCTGGACAAAATGAATAAGGAATTGTTATGCATCCAGTCCCAGAATACTAGAATTAGGGGGCAACCACTTAAATTAACAAAAGACTATTTAATTAGGTTTAAAACTAACTAACTTGTGGAACTCACTGCCACAGGTTGCCAGGTTGTAGAGGCAGATAGTATAGTCAGGTTCAAGGGACTAGACAAATACATAGAGGCTAGGCCCATTAATAGCTATTGGCAGGGTTGTATCTTCTAGCACTTCTAAACCAATTATGGTGGATGCCAGGAAGGGTTCAACAGGGGACAGGCAACTCTAAATAAACCCTATTAATATGCATCCACATCTTCAAAGCATCCACTGCTACTGCCTTTCAGAGAGAGAATACTGGGGTGGATGGACCACTGGTCTGACCCAGTATGGCATTTCTTATATTTTTATGGAAAAAAGTCAGACAAGGCAATACAAGGAGACAGTGAGACAATATTAGTCAGCATGGTAAGCAGGATTAACAGCACCTCTGTTGCCTAAATATTGCCAAGGCCTTTTTTTTTTTTTTTTTTTAGTATTGCAGAAAAGGGAGAGACTTAAGGAGGAACTGGGGGAAAACTAATGAATAATTGTATTGAATCTATTAGAAGAATAAGCAAGATTTAGACATAGTATTCTGTTGAAAACCTAGGAAAGTGTCTGAGAGAAACATAACACCCAGGTTACAGGTCTGCATAACAGAAACTTTGTGGCATCTTCCACAGTAATTAATAACAGCGAAGGTGGTTAGGGCTCTACTGGGAAGATTAGGAGCTATATTAGCTATACTAGCTGAAACCCACAAAACATTTGCGAATAAATTTTTATTGTAAAAGTAATCCTTTAAAACAGAATTTTAGTTATCCTTTGACTGAACACTTTAACAGAATCAAAACTTCTCACCCTCAAAAAGGCTACGTAAAGCTGTCCATATGTAAACACAGGCTAAGGACTATAAATACATATTTTGTCAAATGTCTGACCTTGTGACTTGTTTATAAACCTAGAATAAGAAGACCCTTGTACATGTGACTAAGGGCCCTTGTACACATGAGGAAATTGCTCCTTTTAGTGGTTTAATTGCCCTTTTTGATGATTTAATTGTGTAACAGTGTACACATTTGGCAGCATGTTATGATTAAATTTTGTAACAGTGTACACGTTCAACTGCATATTTCTATTTAAATGACTTTTTAACGTAGTAAACTAAAACACATCCCATGTATTTTAGTTTGCTACATAACAAATTATGTTATTCCCCATGTGATATTCCCCATGTGTACTAGGGCCCTATCCAGAGAAGGCGGCTGGGATTGTGCATGGGGTGCTGCAAGCCCAGCATGCTCAGGGAAGCTTGAGCTTGGCAGGTTTCCAGTGCCCCATGCACCATCTTGGCAGCCTTCTCTGGCTGCCAGCACACCCAGCTGCCCTCCATGGTTGGGTCCCCAGTTCTTCATCCTAACTCTGAATTCCATGCACAGCTGTTTGAAATGCCTCAGGATCTATATTAATAAAATGTTTATTCTGTCTGTACAGAGTACTCTGATCGGTTGTTTCAGTAAGCATTGTGGTTGGCTGATGAGACCACCAGAGTGCTTTGGACAGGCAAAATAAGCCTATTATTATTATTATAGATTAAGTTTTGACATTCACCAAAAGATGCCAAAGATGAACTGAGATTTATATTTGGACAAAGAAAAAACAGATCAGGAAAAAAGGGGTCAGTCTGCGAATCATCAACTTAGAGGCGGGGGTGGTACACTTTGTGTTTGTGGATGTGAAATCACAGAAATAAAATGAAGAAAGATAAAGGTATGGGACCCATGTAAAAGGTACATGACAGGATAAGGAAAATCCCCTGAAGAACACACTGAAGGAGTAATTAAACAGGTAAAAGGAGAACCAGAAAAGGATGAAAGTCAGGGAAGAGAAGGGAAAACAAGATTCTAAATAAAGAGCATGGTTAACTTGTGTAAAGGTAGCAGGCACATCAAGGGGAATGATGATGCAATACTTATAGCTGAGATTTGGTTAGAAGAGGTAATTAGATGTTTTAATGAAAGCAATTTCACTGGAACACCTAAGCTGTAAATTGAACTGGGTAAGGTCCAAAATAGAACTGGATGACACCATCTCCAGCTAGTGACTAGAGATAGAAAGTTTAAATAGTTTAGCGATGAATGGAGAAAGGGTGATTGAGCTGTAGTTAGAAAAGCAAGAGAAGCCAGTTGTTGTGTTCTCTTAAGATGGAGGCACCAAACCTGTAACAGAGAAAGGGAGAATGACCAGTTAATAGACAAATTAAACAAAGAGAGTGTGTGTGAAGAAAACCAGGTCATGAAATGAGATGTCACAGAGTCAGAGGTAGAGCTAAAGGGTAAAAGGAAGAGAATAGTTTGTCTCTGTGATAGAGGAGAAAGAGAAAACTGTAGGGGGAAAGAAGTAGTGAAAATGAGCATGGAGAGCAAGAAGATCTGTTTACATTTTGTCAGTTTTCTCTTGAAGACATTAATAAAATCCTATGTTGAGAGACAAGCAGAGGCAGGAGGAGAGAAGGGTTTGAGGAGTTGAGCCAAAGAATGTGGGGGGGAAAATGGCTGGAATTGTGCAAGTTGAATTCAGTCAAGTTGGAAAATAGATTTGTTTGGTTAGGAAGATGGAAATATGGAAGGAGGTTGAAAACATATGTATAATGGAGGAAGTCAACCTGGTCATGGGAGCAAAAGAAGTGAAAGTTAGAGGTGCATCAGGACAGGGTACTGGTAGGACATCAATTCCACTAAGGGGGAAAGAGAAAAACAGTCAGGTGAGGAAGATACTGTTAAAGAGAATCAACTATAAGAACAACCATATCATTGGAAAAAGAGCAAGGAAAGGAGGGAGGAGAAGGGTAAAAGAAGGCAAAGTCACCAGTACCAACGGACTATGCTGTAACAAAAAAAAAGGACAACTGACAAGACACAAAGGGAGACTGCTAGACAGTGTTGAGTGAAACTCAGCAACTGAGAGATCAGAGACAGTGTGTGCTTGGTAAGGTTTAAAATGGAGTGAGGGGTCCTTTTGGTGAATGAGAACTAAACTGAGGTGACAGATCGAATGAAAGGGTAATCAGGGAAAATACTAAGGCAGAGGCGGGCAATTATTTGGCCTGGAGGGCCACTTCACAAGTTTTGGTGAGCTGTCAAGGGCCGCAAGGGTAGCCCCACCCCTTGGCAACCAGGGAAGTGGGGCACCTGTCATCTTGGTACCGGAAGTCCCACCCCCTACCCCCTGAGCTTTGTCACCAGAAGTCCCTGTCCTAGCCTCAGAAGTACTCCTTTTGGGAATGGAGTTTGTCAAAGGCTTCGGGTTTTTTTCTTGGAACTGGAAAAAAAAACAAATTATATACTAACAATCTAACATCCAGAAAAACGTATTTTAATTTTATTTTTAAAAGATGTATTTGTCCTGATTTGTGTGTTTGCATCATGTGTATAAAGGTGATTGCATAATAGCTCAAAATGAAGTCTTATTCTTGTATATTGCTGGGACAGGGGTGTGGAGGAGTAGGGGGGTATGGGTGGGTAGGTATGGGGTTTCTGGGGGCCTGTAGGTGTATGTAGGGTATGGAGGAATGTGTGAATTTGAGTGGGTATGGGGGACTTGTGGGGATGTGTGGGTGTGTGTGGGTGGGTATGGGGTTTGTGGGGTGGGTAGAGGGAGGAAGGTGGCTGGGTGGGTATGCGAATAGTAGTAAGCAGGGCTCCCCCCAGAGATTCATAGCTGTGTGGGGGAAGGGTGTGTAGGGGGGTGTAGTGTTTGTGGATGTGTGATTGTGTGTGAGTGGATAGTGTGGTTGTGGGGTTTTTAGGGGAGGGTTTGTGGGTATGTGGCATGTACATGAGAGCCCCACCTCCATGCGTGCACCCCCTTGGGCTGGTCAGCCCCCAGTCCTGCCCCACAACAACCCTGAGCCCATATACCCTTCACTGCCTCCCGCCACTGGCAGCAATACGCACCCCAGCCCACCCCACACCCAATCTGGACTGACCCCTGGGCTGATCACACTTCTGCCCCACCAGTGCTGCTGTTGTTCTACCTGCTCAGTGTGAGCAAGCAAGTCTGCACCAGGCACAGGGCAAATCAAGACTGCACACAGGTTCCTGCCGGTACTGCGGGGCTGGGGCCAGTGGCTGCCTAGAAAGGCAGTCCATTGTGGAGCTGCCCCAGCCCTGCTGCATGCCCAGAGGGTGGCAGGACATACCACTATGGGATGATGCCTGGGCCAGGCAGGACCAAGGGACACACCACAGGCTGGACAAAGCTCCTTTGCAGGCTGTGTCCAACCCTCAGGCCATATTTTATCTACCCCTGTGCTAAGGAGACAAATGGATCATTAGTTTGTAGGTTGAACTCACCAAGGCCAAGCATGGAAGATGGTAAGGAGAGGAAGAGAAAAAAACCAAGGGTGAAAAACAGAGAGGAAGGCTGAAATGGGAAAGTTGAGTGGGTGGTAGGGGACAGAAATATGTAGAGGAAAAAAGAGAAGAGGGGTATCTGAGGCATTGTTATTCAAAAGAAAAAAAGGACTGTAAAGGGAAGATTAGAAGTGGCAGGATTAGAAAAGACGACAAGTACTCCCCTCCATGGTCTGATCTAGTGTAGGAAATACAAGCAAGGAAGAAGTGGAGACAAAAGGAGATTTTTTTCTCTTGAGTTAGGAGTATGTTGTCAAAAGCCAAGATCTTTCTAGACCTCCTATTTAACACAGATCAGAGAATTTCACTCCATAATTGTGAGGATCTCAGTGTGATGAAAAATAAATTAGATGATGTTTTTAAAGGGATTTAAAATATTCTCTGAATCTAGAAAACTCATAAGTGTCTTAGTGATTTCTTGGGCAAGAAGGCACATATCATTTGTAGAGGAAACAACTTATTTTTCCATTTTCCTAAATCACCTAACCAGGGTTCACCTCTTCAGAGACCCAGCATTGTCAATGGAAGCTCATCAGTAAAGATCATAGGCCTTATGAAGAGAGGCTGAGAGCCGTGGGACTCTTCAGCCTAGAAACGTGCAGGCTCAGGGGGGACCTGGTGGCTGCCTATAAGTATATAAAGGGGTGTGCATCAGGATCTGGGGGAATGTCTGTTCACCAGAGTGCCCCATGGACCAATGGTCATAAACTCCTCTAAGACCATTTTAGGCTGGACACAAGGAAAAATTTCTTTTCTGTCCAAGCCCCCAAGGCCTGGAATAGAGTCCCTCTAGAAGTGGTGCAGGCACCTACTCTGGACTCATTTAAGAAACGTTTGGATGCTTAACTTTCTGGAGTCCTTTGACACTAGCTGACTTCCTGCCCCTGGGGCAGGGGGCTGGACTTGATGATCTTCAAGGTCCTTTCCAGCTCTAACATCTATGAATCTATGAATCCAGGAAGCTAAGCTGTGGCAAATTACCTTCCCCATAAGTCTGCAATGAAAAAAATCCAGATGTAGTTTTAAAAGTCAGCAAATACTGATACCAGGTGGTGAAATACACTTCCCTCCTTTTATTTCCTATAGGATCACTCTTGCTTTTAATGAGCAAGTTATTCTGTGACTTATGCGCCATCTTGCTCCGTTTGCCAGTTGTCTAAAGATAGTAGTCATTCACCAAATTCTGCACCTTGCACTCCTTTATGAGAAAAAAACATGGTTTGTTATGCATAGAAAAAAGTGAACTACTCCATTTAATGTATGTACCAAGAGAAATCAGCTTATTCCCATTATAGCTGTCTGTCATAACTGATAAACACATTGAGAATAATGAATGATTTGCATTTTGCTTATTTTGTTTACAATGATTTGCTCTGATCATTAACAATAAGATGCATTAATTAAACATGAGCCTGGCTAATCAATCTAACTCAAACTAGGGATATTAGATTTAGAAGCTCATCAAAGCAAGTTTTCAAGAAATAATAGCTGCTGGGCTGTCTTTTTCAACACAGTTCTATCTATATCACAGGCCTTGGCTGAGGAAGCAGCTGCTGTGGATGTTCCCAGTTGTTTGCATCTCAGGGTTTTACTTTATTCCTGTAGGCTCTTGTGAATTTTGATAATTAATGAGTCTCCAGAGAAACTGTCCTTACATGAGATGCTGACCTGAACAGAAACTCCAACACCCTACTAATGTCAAGGAAGTGAAGAAATCAAACTTGCATTCAAACACAAATTTCACAGTTTTCTCCTCCTCCTTCTCTTGTATACTTCATTTCCCTCCTCTACACATCATTAATGGGATGGAACCACATAACTGCTTGTTGACCTACCTCGTTTTCTCCTTAATATGCATGTATAGATAAACACGTGTACATAGATATATATGTATAGTGTAGCACCTCCAGCTGGTGCTGTGATTATGCTCCTGCTCTGTGGTCTGGGCCCCTGACTTTCCTGCCATGACTTGATGGAATTACAACTGAAAGGAGGGGTTCAGTGATGTTCCTTCCCCTGACTGAGACAGGATAGCAACTGGCTTGCCACAGTTGCTTCTGGGGCTCTGCCTCCCCTACATCCCTTCCACTTGCCAACCATGTGGATCTCCATGTTGTCACGCCAACTACAAGCTTCGGCTCATCAAGTGTCCCGCAAAGCCTCTGCCTCCTTGGCAGCAGCTGGGAGTGCAGGGTTGGAAGTTCAGCCTGCTCACCCCTCTTCCTCCCTGGTCCGCTTCCATCCCTATGCCGACCCTGGGTCTAAGGTACCTACTTCAGGGCCAGGGTCAATAAGGAGGGTCACATCCCCTGTGGGAAACTGCTGACCACAAGCCCCTATCCCAAGGGATGAGGTTTGTGAAGCCTCGGCTGTCTTCCCACTCTTGCCCTCGCCCATCCATGGCAGGGCAGAGTTGTGACAGTCATCCGTTCTGCCTCTGCGTGCCCAGTGTCTTGCTTCCTGGCTTTCCCCCCACACCCAGCTTCCCCCGCATTTTTAATTCTCCCACAGTGATGGTCCCAGCTGATGTCATCAGCTGGCCGCCACCCAGCGTAATCGACAGCCAATTGAAGAGCCAGCACAGCACCAGCTCATGCAGCTCCTTCTCCATCCCATCCTGCCTCCAGGGTAAGTTTCTTGTGGTGCTGGGGTCCTCAGGCCCAGCTCTGGGAACATCAGGTCTGCCCCCCAGCACTTCCGGCCCCCGAGGGTGTACTGTGACACCATATATGGGTATATTGAGATGGAGCACCCAAACATTTGGTACTTCAACACTGAGATCAGAACACAGTGGCTGAGAACAGAAGATTGTAGCCTTTTTGTGACTGTATTTGAATTACTCTTGTCAAGGAACCATGCACATAAAAAATAGCTTCCTGCCTATAATAGATCACACCATTTGGAAAGAAAAACTAAATGAGAGGAACCAATTAAAAGCAAGTGAGTGATTCACTTTTTATTTAACCCCTATCTCCTAGCTAACATTGTATTATTCATCTAATCTGAAAGGTAATTTTTTACACTGACAATAAATATTCTCAGAATTCTAACTGAACAACAATGCCTTCCCTTTGACCACCTTGGTAACCAGGCTCATAACTCAGCATATGAGGAACACACCCCAAAAAAAAAAAACTGCCAGAAGCAGTCATACAAAACACTCAGTAAACCAAATTAAGCTATGCTATGGTTCATTGCACTCTAAAGAAAAGAAGAATTTGAGCTAACTTCCAGTAATAATCCTAGCAACAATTGTGTCATCATCTTTAGTTCTATAGCCTGTTGCCTTAGGTTAGCAGGCATTGGTTTTGGGTTCAGAGACCAGTTTATTCTACATGGACCAACCTAGCCTCCACAGTACACAAAACCATGCAAAAAAAAAAAAAAAATCAACCAAAACTTTTTGCCCTCCTTCAGAAATCAGGAAGGGCCATTTTAGCACCAATCTGCTCTCAAGCACAACAACGTACCCTCTGCCTCCTTACCACTGCTTCCTGCAGTGGTTAAACCTCCAAACGACTCCATCCTCATTAACATGTTATCACTTCCAGCTGGCCTCCAGCAGCCCAGCCAGGCACATTGTCATCTGCTGCATCTCCTTACCAGCTTCTCTAACTTCCTTTTTCTTAGATTATCCCATTTGCTAGGATTCTTGGTCAGGTTTCTGTATCTCTATTACAATGTTTCCCCAAAGAGTTTCAGACTCAAGGCACCCCTTGTCAGACTTGAGGCACCCTCCATAACTTTTATGAATTGAATGGCACCCCATTTTAAAAAAAAATTATTAATTACAGCACTTCCCTCCTTGCAGAAGGGACAGGCAGTGGGGGCAGGGAAGCATCCAAGCAGGGAGAGCCTGAACCTCCCCTTATCTGTTTATCAATTCACACCTTGCTTATGTCCTTATATTCCTGCATTACCCTTCAAAGGATTCTGTGGAATCCCAGAGTTCCCCAACATCCTGGTTGAAAGTCACTGCTTTGAGTCACTCACAAAATCCCAACAGTAAAAGTTCCAAATCTGTACTACCACTAAGACTTCAGCTGTTATAAGATGCGTATAACAAAAAGTATCCACATAAGAGATTCATTTTAAAAATAAAATATTTTTAAAGTTATAGTTTACTATTTAACAGTTGAAGCCATTGACTTGCATTGGTTCACATAGAAAAACAACATTTATCACACAATACCTATGGTAATTTCCTACCCCAAAGACAGAGAATCTTCAGTATCTTGGGTACCCTTACCTACTACATGCTTGCAAATGCTGACCTTTAAGTAATGAATACTTTTCAATATGCAGTTCATAACCCAAATGAGTGAGTTATACAGAGAAATTGTTTCTCGCTGTAGAAAATTGTTCTCATGTGTTTCCTGTGTAATCATGACTCTATTTAACTGTATTGCAAAGCTTGTAAAGAAGAATTTTTTCCAACTCTTTGAGTTGGTCTAATAAAAGATAACAGATTTACCCAAAGAACCTTCTCTGTTTATTATTTACAAAATGTAAGAAACTGCTATATTCCTTTTCTGAAATGTTTAAATCTGACAGACTCATACCAGATTTACACCAACTATACTTCTACATAAAATTGTAATTAAAAATTCTAATTCCTCTCATGGAATTCTTACACTGTTAGAATAAACCTTGTAAGCCTTTTAGACAATCAGATCACTGATCTTATCTAACGACATTTTATTATGCGCATAGCTTATGGGTGTAGAAAACTTCATAAAAATGAAAATCAGAGGCCTGGATTTTAAGCTCTAAATCCTCCATTGTTAGGTTTATTTCCCTGATGACAATAAGCGACAGTCATTCTTTAGGGAGTCTTCTATCATATTTTTTTATTTACTGCAAATAGACCTTCAGTAAGATAGAAGTAAATATTGTACTAAATCCAATGAAGAGGAAATGTTGCCACAGCATGAACTGAGAAGTGCCAGTTTTGTAAGATTAGTGAGCTTCCTTCTCTGCAGCAAACAATGTATTGTAATGCAGATTCCCTGAATTATGCTCAGACTATAACCAACCCCATTGTACAGCATAATGTAAACTTCTACTTTCCTCTTTGGCCTTTCTGGTTAATAATTTTTTTTAAATATATACATAGTGGTGTGACTTAATGAAACAATATTTTAACCCCTATATGAAAGTCTATATATTTAATCTCTTAAATATTTTAAATTATCTTAAACAGATACCTTAACTATCTTATTTAAAATATCTTATTAAAATGCATCTTAAATATCTTAATCTTAAATAATATCTTAAGAGAATGTATTTGGTTTTGCTTCCCAGTGGGATTCCTGTACTTTCAAGTGGGCTTTCAATGCTTCTGAAAACACTGTATGAAACATTAGATAGCACCTGCAAATTCCTTGTTGCTAAATCATATTCTGTAACATTTTCTCACACAGATCTCTATTCTGTGGTCTGTTTTACACTAGTTTCCAACAGCTTTGCAACTTCTTTTTCCAAAGATGCTAAACCCAGTTTGCTTGGAAGCTCACTGAATGAGCTGATGTTTTTCCCCTATTGAATAAGATTTCCCCTCTTGACTCTTCCTTTTGTCACATAATTTATAAGATTTTAGTCTTAAACATCTAATATTTCATTGACTTAACAGTGATCCTTTATTATATGTATTAGTGGAGTCTAAAACAGTTTCAGTTAGCATTATATTCTTAACACAGAACTAAAGGGCCATAGTTAGTAGATTTTATATGTAAAAGCACTCACCTTAAAGAGAATGATAACATCTGCAGGATTGGTCCTACCATCTTATAAAACAGATCAATGATCATTTAAGTAACAGTACTTCTTCTCGGATTGCATATAGAAGCTTTACAAAAGCAAGTTTCCCTGAGCTATTCCAGATTTGAAGTTAGAAATTATTTATGCAAAGTATAAAGAGTAAAGAGAAAAGCAACAATTAAAATTACCATAATTGGTCCCTACGTTTCCCTTTGTTATGCTCTTCGCAACGGAATATAACTGTGAAATACTGTGGCTGTATTATCAGAGCACCACAGAAAAGGAAAATGCAGCTACAGAAGATTGGCTCACCTTTAAAAGGTTCCAGGTGGCCAAAAGCAGTACAAACAAAATGGCTAATGGACTTGGAATAGTATAAAGTACATGAAGAGTGTGTCACAAATGGCACGTATAGTAGGTTTTCCCTGTTAGGTATAAAGAGAGATGATTTGTTACACCTGTTGGAAACAATAGCTATTCCTCTATCGCCTGGTAGTAAAGTAAAAGGGTACACCTGCTGGTCATCATGATGCCCAAGATAATCACAATGTCCTGAGGCACTGAATAAAATAGCAAGAAGATAGAGCCTAGTAACCCCTGGTGGTGCCAGGGGGAACACAGTCTTACCCAGTTTCTTCTGACCTCCCCTGATGAGTTTGTAAACGGCCACCAGATCCCCTCTCAGCCTTCTCTTGCTGAACAAATTAAGGCCCGTTAGCCTCTCTTCATAGGGCCTGACCTGCTGCCCCTTGACCATGAGAGTGGCCCTCCTCTGGACCCTCTCAATGCTAGCCACATCTCTCTTGAAGTGCGGCGCCCAGAACTGGATGCAGTACTCCAACTGCGGCATTACCAACACCGCATAGAAGGAAAGGATCACCTCCCCGGACCTACTTGTGATGCATCTGTAGATACATGACAAGGGGCAGTTAGCCTTACTGACCGCTTTCTCACATTGGTGGTTCATGTTCATCCTGGAGTCAACTTCAAGATCCCTTTCTGCCACCATGTTGACAAGAAGGGAGTTCCCCAGCCTATAGGTGTGTTGCTGGTTCCTTCTCCCTAGATGCAGCACCTTGCACTTGTCTGCCTTGAATTCCATCCTATTCTCATCCACCCACCTCTGTAACCTGTCTAGAGCTAGCTGGATTCTGTCCCTCCCCTCCAGGGTGCCTACCTCACCCCACATCTTAGTGTCATCATCAAATTTGGACAGTGTGCAAATTTGGACAGCGACACCCCCGCATTCAGATCTCTGATAAACAGGGATCCAGGTTTTCCATTTCCCATGGAAAAGTGGAGAAAACCATGGATTCCTTGCTTCTATCAGAGAAAATGCGGATTTCCCTTTTTAGCAGAGAAGTCTGTGGATTCTCTGCTTTTGCAAAGAGCTCTTGCAGACTGGCACAGCTCCACCGTGTGCGAGCCCCAGCCACCATCCCTTGCCACCGCTGCAGAGCCAGCCATGGAGCTGTGCAGTTAGCCACATGCAAGCCTGCTCCTCCCCCTCCCCTGGGCAGGCAGTGGGGTGGCTTGTGTGCAGCCTGCACAGGGCAGGCCCCACCACACAGCGCTCTGCATTGCTGACCTGCAAAGCCCCCCGCAGAGGGGCACCCCTGCCCTCATCCCCTGGCCCTGTACCCCTATCCTTACCCCCGGCCCTGCTTTTGGCTGTGGTGTGTCACCTAGGGCCGGCAGCACCCCCTGCTCCCTTAGCCCCCAACCATCTTTCCTAGCCCTGTCCCACAGCCCCCAAGCCCCATTTACCTCTAGGATAGAGGGGCAAAGGGCATGGCTCCACGATGGCAGCACTTGCCCCCAAAGCCCCCCCAGCCAGCACACAGCTGCCACCACCGTGCACTGCCATGGAACCGTGCAGCTGGCCACAGGGCATAAGCAGCGGTGCAGTGGCAGCCACTGCATGCAATCCCTCCTTCCCACCCCCCAGCCAGGTGATGTTTGTGACCTGCACATGGTGGTTGTCACTGCACTGCTGCTGCCTGTGCCACTTGCCCACAAATCCATGCAGGTGGCTGTGGGATGGTAGTGCAGGGTGTGGTGGCAGAGTGCAAACCCTCTGTCATGTGAGCCAGCACGTGTATGGCCCACAGAGTGACATCCCTGCCCTCACCCCCTGGCCCAGTTCTTGGGAGTGGGCACGGGAGCTAGATGCTGTCACCTGTGCTGGCTCCAACAATATAAAAGCCCTGATGAGAAGCTCAGGGCTACTTGTCATCAAAAGCTTCTGGGGGAGGAGCCTCTGGGAGGAAGTTAGCCGCACTGCTTCCTGTCCCAGGCTGCTGCAAGCTTGGTCTCAGGAGCTTCTGGGGAGAAGATGGCTAGGCCCCTTTCTGCCTCTGGATACTGCTAGCTGCTGGCTTGTTCTCAGAGGTTTTGCGGGTAAGTTGGCCTAATCCCTTCCATGCCTTGGGCTGCTGCTGCTGCTGTCCCCCACCATGGGGGGGGGGTCCTCTGCTGCATGCCACTGCCCTCCCCTTGGGGGTAGGGCCCACCACACTGCATCATAGCCCAGCACTGCACCCAAGCAGCACACCCCAGCTTCTGCTCCTGTTTTGACCTGCTGCTCAGCCTGCTGCCAAGCTGTGGTTGGGGAAACAGCCTGGGGAGGGAGCCTGCACTGCCTTTGGGCCCCTCCCCCACCATTACTGCTGGAGCCTAAAGGCGCCTTCTCTGCCACAGCAGCCAACCCCACAGCTTTACCTCTACTTCCACCTAAAGCGCACCCTGAGTGGCTTAACTGAGCAGCTGTTACCACCACTGCTGCTGTTGCTGCTGCTACCATCTGTTCTGCTGCTGCCCCCTCTCAGGAGAAAAGGAAATTTCCTGCTGCACCACTCAACACCACACTTGCACTGGATTACTCCCTAATCGACTGATTGCTCCTGCACTCCCCCACAGCTGCCTCATTGCATCTGTTCCTGCTTTGTTTGCCTGCTTATTGCTCTGCTGCTGAGTGCCTGGCTGGAGACCGGAGGGGCTCCTGCACTGATCTTCAACAAACAAAGCCCCTCCACCACTCCAGCCATCTTTTTACACCTGCCTCAACAGCCTTCCCTGTATGGTTTTTTGCCCTTGTGTGGTAAGTTCTGTGGTCCATTTCCCCCTGGGCTGGTGTTTCTTGTGTGGCTGAGTAAGTCAGTTCAAGTTTCCCCAGCCCTTGTGTGTGTATGTTCCCCCTCCCCCACATCCTCCAAGCATAGCCCTCCCAGTTCTTTATCCTCTGGGGCTGTAGCTCAGTGAGCTCCCCCTGCCCCATTTCCCCACAACCCCAGCCTTCCCCTATTAGATTCACCAGCCCCACTGTATATTTTGGCTTTCTTTATTGATTTACATGCCATTACCTCATGTGAAGTAATGGCAGGGCAAGAACCTTCTGGGGGGGCAGATGCCCCCATAGAACTTCCTACTATGGGGGCAGATCCCAGCCAAGCCCCAAAGGGGATGCATGCCCCTGTAGCCCCCACCCCAGAGGCAAAATCCAACCAACCTCCTCCAGGGGTGGAGAAGCCTGAGACCTCTGCTGTGAGGGCAGACAAGACTCCAGCAGGGCCAGGAGGTCTCCCCTGGCCAGGCTTCTCCCAGAGGGGTTCCCAAGCCCCCTTCCCCACCATCAAGGACCAAGGGCAATGGGAAGGGCTCCTCTTCAGCCTCCTCCACAGCTGGGTGTGGGAAGGGCAAGGACCATACCCTGAAACCTAGACCACCAGCACCTGAAGGGACCAGGTGCACTACACCAGTCAGCACACCCACTCAGTCTGTTCCTGGCCCTAGCCCCACCAACACAGCCCCCCAGCAGGGGAACCATAGCTGTGCATGGGGAACTGGAGGGTAACCCATAGCCATGGGGCCTGGACCCTCCACCACAAGCCCTTCTAGCTCAGGCAGTGAGGCCCCTTCTCTGGAACTCGCCCACAGGGACGGGATGAAATGCCAACTGCCCAAGCAAGAGAACCTGGGTTTTGAGACCTGGGTGCAGGCACTGGCTTAGGTAATGGTGAGGCCCCAAGACTGTGGTGGCCTCCTGCTTTCATGGCAAAGGGATCTTTTTTTTCTTACCTCAGATACCAGCACACACAAGGCAGTGGAGAGGGGGCTCAAGGTGAGGGAGACATACTCACCCCCCAAGTCCCTAGAAGATCTGGGGACCAGAATGGTGCTCAACTTCATCCGACCTCCCCAGTTGGGCCCTGCTCCCCCATCTCCAAACCCTGGGGAGAGTTATCTCTCCAGTGGTGGCCCTCTCACCGGCCTATGCCACATGCACTCATTCCATCATCAGGTCATGATCCAGCTGGTGGCAGAAGTGCAGCTGGGGGTGGAGGGGTGCCTCAGGATTCCTTTTCAGGGGGCCCTAGTAAGGATCTTCTATACACTAGGGAACCTGCAATCTTTCTGTAAAGCCCTCCCCCTCTGACCATCTTGGGGAGACAAGGGCCCTGGGTCTCACCCCAGTGAGTCCTGAGGAGGGAGGTCCGCTTTCCCAGGACCCCAAGGCAGAAAGTAGAACCACCCCAATGCCTAACGGGTCTCTTCCCTCTCCCTTCCAGAAGAACCCCTCTTCCAGCCTGCCCCATGGACCTGCACCAGAGGGGGCTGGGGGGGGGGGGTCCCTGATCAACAGGCCAATCTTGTCAGGGACACTACACAAACACACCCCCACTGGGACTCCAGCTTTACCCTACCATCTTGTGAAGAAGCCCCAGCCCCATTCTTTCCCCCACCCCTGTCCAAAGGGGCTACAGAGCTCTCCCAATACCAACCAGAGTCTGGGGTCTTGGTGGACCGGGGGATTCAGACAGTGTCTAAGAAGCCTGCTAAGCCCCAGAGCCAAGAAGAAGACACCCAAGAACCAGCAGGCTCCATGGAGCCTGCAGACCTCTCAGTCCCGGCAGTCCCCAGGGGTAAGCTATTTGCATTTCTTGACTGCAAATACACCCATCAGTCTGCCAGCAAGGTACAGCTCACCTTGGACCACTGGAGAGATTTTGACAGAATCCTTGCCACTGCAAGGGCACTGGTGGGGGAAGGCAAGTTTCATAGATGCCCACAGTTTCAAAGATTCTCTCTATACCTATGGGAGGGTGCTGCACGAGCTGGCAAACCCCACACCAAGCGGTGAGATGTGCATGGCTGCAGGAAAGGTCTCTGGAGATGCTGAGTGTTCTCCTTTCAAGAGAGGGGATACCATTTCCCCCACCCCTGTCCAAAGGGGTTACCATATGGTAGACCCAGATGACTCCAGCCAATGAAACTAATTGGTGGCTGGAGTGGGGAGGCAGGGTCTTTTTTTAATCATCTCTCAGCCACCTCTTCCAGGGTGGCCACCCTGTTCTCCACAGGCCTGCAGCTGGAGGTTCTCCAGGATGTTGAGGTGGTGCCAGGCCGCCTGCTGCACCTCCTGGTCCAAGTTCAGGGGCTGGTCCTAAACATGTACACCCCTGTGAAGGACACAGAGTTAGCAGATTTTTTTCTGCCAGGCAGCCACTTGCATCAGCACCCTCAACCCTTGCAAGTGCCTGGTTGTTGATGGGGACTTTAACATCACCCTAGACGTGCAAGACTGGACAGGCAGAGAGCAGAACCAGGCCACCATGGGTGTCCTCAGGGACATCCTGACTGACTACTCCCTGGTGAACGTCTGGCATGCCTGTCACTCTACTGACCCCCCTGCTTTCACCTATGTGAGAGTGGGGAAAAGCAGGCATGCCACTTCTGGTTGAACTGGGTTTATACCTCTCTGTCACACTTTGTCTGGACCTACTCCTCTGGCATCTGACCAACCCCTTTCAGTGATCACCATCTTGTCTGGGCCCAGGCCATGCTAGGGCCTGGGTGTCCAGGGTCAGCCTATTGGCATTTCAATGCCAGTCTGCTGGAGGATGTGGGCTTCAGGGAGGCCTTCTAAGAGTTCTGGGTGTCCTGGCAGGAGCAAAGGACAGCTTTCCCTTTGGCACAGAGATGATGGGATGTGGAGAAGGTATGCATCCATTTTTTTGCTTCAGCTATACTCGGGGCACACCCAGCAGAAGAAGGCAGTGCAAGAGAAGCTTGAGTGGAAAGTTCTGGAGCTGGAGAAATGCCCCAACCAACCCATTCGTCTGTGGAGCATGTCAGAAGAGGCAGAAAGAGCTTTACACTCTGGACAACCACTGCGCCCACAGTGCATTTGTCTGTTCACACGTCCAGCTCCTTTGGGAGATGGACCATAGCTCCCACTTCTTCTATACCCTGGAGAAGAAGCAGGAGGCCAAGAAGTACATCACCTGCCTTCTGGCAGGTGACAGCGCCTCTCTCACAGGTGAGATGCGCTGGCAAATACAGACCTTCTACGAAGAGCTATTCTCCCTGGATTTGACCAATGCTGAAGCCTGTCATGCTGTTGGAGGCTGATGCCTGGCAACAAGGTTCCGGGCATTGATAAGCTGACCATGGAGTTGTACCATGGAGGTCTTCTAGGACATCCTCGGCTCAGACTTTGCCATGGTCTGGACCAAATGTGAGGGAAGTGGGGAACTCCCCCAGTCATGTTGGAGAGCCATAGAAGGGGGATCCCCATGACCTGAGGAACTGGTGTCCCATTTCCCTCCTCTGCACAGACTACCAGGAGGCGGCAAAGGCCATCTCGCTGTGCCTACAGTCTGTGCTGACGGATGTGATCCATCCTGACCAGATGTACATGGTGCCCGGATGTTCCATCTTTAACAACCTGTATGTGGTTTGGGACCTCTTGGAGCTAGCACACTGGAAGGCCCTATCATTTGCCCTTCTATCCCTGGACCAGGAGAAGGCATTTGATAGAGTGGATCATGGGTACCTCACAGGCATGCTTTAGGCCTTTGGCTTCAGGCTCTGCTTCATGTGGTCTCTCCACCCCAACTGTACAGGTGCTGTACACCTCTGCAAAGTGTTTGGTCAAGCTCAACTGGACCCTGCTGGAGCCCACCCTGTTCAGGAGAAGGGTGTGTCAAGGCTGCTTGCTGTCAGGCCAGCTGTACACCTTGGCCCTGGAGCCCTTCTTCATCCTTCTGCAAAGGCATGTGGCAGGGTTGATGCTCTGGGAGCCTGTGGTGCAGCTGGTCCTGTAGGCATATGTGGACAATGTACTCCTAGTGTTCCATGACTCAGGTGACCTGGTGCATGTGGAGTCCTGCCAGGCATCATACTTGGCAGCCTTTTCTGCCCAGGTCAACTGGGTCAAGAGTTTTGGTCTGGAAGTGGGTGACAGATGGCAGGTGGGCTCATTCCCACCTGCACTCTGCAGGATCCACTGGCGCGCAGGCTCACTGCTCTATTTGGGGGTCTACCTGTCCTCCACAGACCTTTCCCCACCAAAGAACTTGCACCAGCTGGAGGCAAGGGTGGTAGAGCTCCTGAAGGGACTATCCCTGCATAGGGGAGTGCTGGTGCTGAACCAGCTGGTCCTGTCCATGCCCTGGCACTGCTTACACACCCTGTCTGTGCCCCCTGAGGTCCTGGCAGGACTCCAGAAATGGGCACTACAGTTTTTCTGGCCAGGATGGCACTGGCTCACTGCAGAGGTCCTGAGCCTCCCCTTACAGGAGGGCAGCCAGGGCCCAGTTTGTCTCTGCAGCCAGGTCCTGACATTCTACCTTCAGGCCCTGCAGTGACTGCTATGCAGTGTCAGTAGCCACATGGCATGGGGCCACCTGGGGTGCACTTTCCTCTGCCGCTTCTGGGGCTCCTATATGACTGACAGCTCCTTGGCCTGTGGGGCTTCTCCCTGCAGGACCTGAAGGGCTGCCAGAGTTCTACCAGGACCTCCTCCAGGCCCAGAAGCTAGTCTCCACCTCCAGGTCCCTTGCACCACTCACCCAGGGTGCCAACCTACCATGCCCAATCCTATGGGGTTCTCAGGGGGTCTTCTATAGATTGCCAACCTACCATTGAGTCTCTCCTCTGGAAGCCACAGCTGGAGGTCCTGACAGCAGAGGCACCCTAGTTGCGACAGAGATTGATCCTGGCTGGTGTCATCCATATTGAAGACCTTCTGGACTATGATAGGCAGGAGTAGGTGGACCACACTGCGCTGGCCCAGTGCCTGGGTTTACCCACAAGACGTACAACCTGACATCTGGTCCAGGAGGTGAAATCTACCCTACCTCCCACCACCCTTGCCCTTGTCAACCAGGTCCATCACAGTGGTCTCCAGCCCCATGTGCTCCAGCCCACCAAAGTTTGTTGTGGGGCCAGCACTTTGCCCAGCCTTGTGGTGCTATCCACTGCACTACCTAAGCCAGCTGGAGTACACCAGATTGGTCCATTTTTTTCCACCACCCATCACCACCACCTCTTCATGCCTGTGTGCCACACAATCCATCATGCCAGCCTTGTGTCCCACCCAGACACCAAGTGGCAGGACCTGCTCAGCAGGGGCGTGGCTGGGGCACCCCAGTGGCTGAGTCTGTATACCACCCCCATCCCATGAGCCACTGGGAACCTTAGATGGTGGCTCCTCCATGGAGCTGTGGCCACAAACTCCACCCCAGTCTCCTGCCCCTTCTGCAGGCAGAGGAAGACCCTGGCACACATGACCCTCAAGTGCACCAGGCTGCAGCCCCTTCATCTTCAGAACCTCCTCCTGAGGTTCTGGTTGAATTTCACCCCCCCACACCTTTTTGTTTTAGGTTGCCTCATCCATGGCCCCATCAAGTCCCGGGACCTCCTAGTCAACCTCCTCCTGGCCCTGGCCAAGTAGGCCCTCTACTTAACCAGGAAGGAGGCTCTGGCTGGGAAGGTGCCTGGAGACTGTGGGACCACTTTTCTCTCACTTCTCCATTCACATTTCTGGGCAGAGAACCAGTAGGTAGCATCCACCAACTCCTTGGATGCCTTTGAGGACCAGTGAGTACAGCCCATGGGGCTCTGTTCAGTGTCCCCCTCAGGCACACTTATTTTCATGTTTTGACCCTTTGACCTACACGACACTCATGTCCTGTGGCTTTTTCATTAGTTGTCACAAGAATTTAGTTAGACCACTCACTCATTAGCCCCACACAGAGTTACTAGTTATCCAGGTGGGCCTTAGGGCCCACAGTATAAGTGTTACAAATAGACAGGAGCTTTCAAAGCCCAGCCAGTTGGTGTCTGGGGAAAATAGCCCATTGTGCCAGCTGGACTGCTGAAGCAGCCCTAACCTAGAGTGCTGCCTGGCTGTGACCTGTTGCCACCTGTAACAGCATCTGCCACCGTGGACCTGCGGCCACATGGTTGCATGCCTGCCAGCCCCGGATGGGAACCACACAACCACCTGGGCTGTGGTATGAGCATTGTAGCAGAGTCTCCTGCACCTCTGGGCCAACATCCAGTGGGCTGTGGCTGCAGAGTTGGCCTTTGTGCAGCACTATTGTCTTGTCTTCTGATGCCCCCTGTGGCAGAAGGCCACCTCTGTTTCTCTCCAAAAACTCTGCTCTGTGACAATTTGGTTAGAATGAGCCCAGCAGAGGACATACACTTTACCCTATCTCTTTAGGTAACCTGAGCTGGATACATTCCTGAGGGAGGGGGGAAACCTGCTCCCTCTGTCTATGTGACTTGCATCACATACCTGGGTGAGGGGCTTGGGCACCCTGGTGGGCTAGAGACTGTCAATCTGCTCAGCAACTAGTGATGCATTTCAAATTGGTTGGCTGACAGCCAACAGGTGCTGGCCTCCATTGGACCAGGTAAATGTGGTCATAAGGGCTATATAAGTTAAAGACTACCCACGAGGAAGGGGCAGCAGCCATGAGGAAAACTCAGAGAAAGAGAGGAACTGGACCATCTGAAACTTGTTCTCTCTCTCAAAACTCATGATCAAGGAATTGCCTGCCTCCAAAGGGAATCTCCACCTGCCTCTGAATGATACTTGTGAGTAAGCTACTTGAGATCTAACTAGATATATCTTGCAGTAACTCAGATGCATTATCAAAGGCTACCCCAGCCACCCTGTTGGCCTTATGGGATTTCTCTGATGCTACTCAACTCTTTACCCTATTCCAGCCCTACCCCTTTTAACCAATAAAGTTCTCCTTTGTACCTAGTGTGGGAGACTTATTTGGAGTGGGTCTAAATTATGCCTTGGAGACTTATTTGGAGTGCGTTTAAATTATGCCTTGGGGTGCCTTTGGTTCGGCTGACTAAGGGAGACCACTACTTGTGCTTCTGACTTGGAAGCATCCCAAGTTCTTGAAGTGAGTCAAGTACCTTTGAGGACTACTAGGCCTGTGTTTCCCAGGGGGTGCAGAGCCAGAATCGAGCCCATCCCTGGGTGGTGGCTGTTCTACCCCCAGGCTAGCAGATGTGGTCCAGGAAGGGGGTCAGCCAGACACGAGGCAGCCCCAAGGAGGCACTCAGAGCCTGGAAGGTGGTCGGGCACAGTATCCCCTGTGGTGGGCCAGTAAGGGGTGTTCAAAACAAGAGCACCCCCTACTGGCCCACCATACCCCCACTCTGCCTTCTGGGTGGCTATCGTCCAGAAGATGTGCTTCTTGTGGTGGCCCACTTTGAATTGTTGAAGCGTGTCATCCTGGCCTCCAGATAGCCAGGACATCAACCACCTCATCCGCCCTCCAGCCAGGTCCCTGGTGCTGGCCCTGGGCAGGCTCCTCTGCCCAGGTTTCACCACTTGCCTCACTAGCAGAGATCCTGGTGTTCCTTGTTTAAAAATTGCAAATTCTCTGATAAAAAACCCCACATTCTCTCATTAAAATACCTTCAATCCATGTTCTTCCACAATTAGAACAAAACCCCACTATATAGAGACAGATCATTTGGGCAATGTTTTATTGATATATTTACTATTTTAAAGTAACTTGGAAGACTGCCAATGCCTCTATCATCATAATAAAATGAATCCTAAATAGCAATACACTTTGGTATTTGATTTTGGTTTTTTTATCATAGAAAAATCAGAGCTGCCCCTGCACCCTTTGCTCACCAGGATGTAGGGCACTCAGCAGCACTGATATGCCCATGCCCTACCAGTGCCCCTCACTTCTGACCCTCAGCCCCTACCTACCCCTACTATCTCTCTCCTGGCAGTGGCTTCATCCCAACACCAGGACATAAGTACAGCTGCAGCTGTTCCACCTGCTGCACTGTGGCTCTGAGCAGTGCCAGCCTTGCTGTTCTGCTTTCTGCACCTGTCTCTAGGCCCCAGTAATCCCCATGCCATTCCTGAGAAGCCTTTGACTAGGGCTCAGGGACTGGGCTGGGCAAGCCCCTTCCCTTCCAGGTCAGCTTCCCCCCAGTACAGGTTGCTCTAGGGAGGCAAGGGGGGTCTAATCCTGGATCTAGCAAATGCTCCTATGCAAAGTGCTTCCCCCATTCCTGACCCCCATCTTTCTCTCTCACATACCCAAGTGGTTCCTGGGACCAGGAGCTGGGTCCGCATGAGGCAGGGTTCCAGTATACCATTTGCTCCTGCTTACACCCACCAGCAGGTCTTGTCCCATCACATCTGGTGACTAGATGTGTAGGGTGTGAGATTTGTGGGGGATGTGGAGTTTAGGGGAAGGGGTGTTAGATGTGGGTGTGGGGCTTGTGGGGAGGGGAGCTTTGTAAGTAGGCATAGGGTGGGTGTAGGGCTTGTGAGGGTGAGGTTTGTGGGGGCAGTGTGGAGCTGGTGCAGGGGCTTGGTGGTGTGGGGTTTGTGGGGCAGTTTGGGGGTGGGGAGTGGGTTTGTGGATGGATTGTGGGGGAATTTGTTAGTGTAAGGGGATTGTGGGAGTGAGGGAGACTGCTCAGGAGGGGTGGGTCCCCCCACCCACCCCTCACATGATGCATGGTCTCCCCCACACACACAGAAACAGTAGCCATTGGGGTGCTCTCAGCCCACTCCTGGCAGAGACCTCCGGCATCATGGTGCTGCCCCAGACCCAGGGGCTGTACATGGTGTATGGCACAGGGCCCAGCCCGCTGGCTCGTGCCTTCAGCCAGAACTGAACCAGCTCTTGAACGCAGGGGCCACATGCCCTCAGGCCAGGCCAGGTCATGCCTCCATGTGCTCCATGCACCAACTGGCCAAGCCAGCTCCATGGAGGCAGGATCTGGCCTGGCCCAAGGGCACACAGCCCCTGCGTGTGGTGACAGCAAGAGTGGCTTGGTTCTGTTTAAGGGCACATGCCAGTGGACGAGGCATGTGCCATGTTGTGTCTTAAACTGCTCTGAGGTACCATAACAGGCACAAGCTGACTTGTCTGGCCTACAAAAGTTATAAGTGTCTGGGTATCCTGTTAACAGTACATATTTATAAAAAAAAATTAAAAATGAAAAAACCCCTCAAATACAATTAACAACATTTCATTGTGTGACTGGGAGAGGATCAAACCTTAAACCAGCTCATTAATATTTGGATATAAAACTCCCAGGCACATTAGGCATTAAATACATGGATCCCTGAGCATAAAGGGAAAAAAATCTATACTTTACTGAAGGAATCCTGATAGCATAAAATTGAAAAATGAAGCTTAGACTAGAATTAAAAAATAGCAAGTCATTTTTTAAAGAAGATACTCTGAAAACTGTGTTTGGAATTAGATTTTCCTTCTTACATATGGAAGGAAATTGCCTGAAGGAGTTGAAGGAAGTATGAAGATTAACAAATTAGACCTGATCAAAGGCTTGTGCAGCATGGTCCCCAAATTTTGGAGAACATCCTTATCAGATGTTTTCCTCAGGACTCTTTAAAAAGAGATAGTAGAAAGCAAGCTTGTGAATATTCAAATATCTAGGAACAAACTAATATATAAGAAAGTACTGTGCCAGTCAAGGTGTTAATGGTATTCTCAATGCATGAACATCAAGAGCCTGGTTACAAAATTTCCTTCAGAGCCCGTAAGATGGCTGGCAGGAATAAAAAAACTACTTCTTTAAATGAAAGTTTCAATTTCTTTTTAACATTTTGTGTTGTGAAGATTTAGGCTAAGAATGCCGTTTTGTTCAGTTTCAATTTGTGTGATTTTTCAAAGTGCCAGATTTTATATAGTGTTCAAAAGCTACACATTCAAGAAGGGATATCATCTAAATCATAAATTGCCTCAAAAGTAAGAGCTTTTTTTTGTCTTTTATGAAGGCAAACAGATCCAGCTTCTCTTATTTTGCCTCATTTGTTATAAAAAGATGGTAATTATGGTTTGAACTGCTTAGAATAGTGGGGGTCACCTTCTTTGGCACATGGGCCACAATTAGCCCCACACCCTCCCTGATTGCTACTCCAATCCCTTGCCCCTTCGTGATCTGCTGTGCTGCTTGCAGCTCCATGCCCTGTGTTCCCTGTATGAACTGCTACTTGGCTTTCTGCACTATCTGCCACTGTGCTGCCTTTCCCCTCTCTGATCTACTGCTGTCCAAGCTACTTCTGGCACCCATGTCATAGGTTGGCCACCCCATGTTTAGAACATCTAAAGATAAAAGAAATATTAAAAACCGGTTCGAAACATTGTGACTATAATTTACAACATAGTCACACTTCTGCAATATGCTTCCACAACTGCTCAAATTTCTAGGAACTTTTTGGAGAACAGTGTCATGGATATCAAAGAAAAGCCTCTCACATCATGAAAGACCCAGGTTCAGCATTTCAAAAGGGCTCCAACCATCTTCATGTCTTCTTGTTATTTCTATGTCAGCATATTAGGTTTCAAATAGAGTCCCACAGTGGTCTATTCAGGTCCGTGGCTGTTTACTACTTTCATCAATTACTTGGATACAGGAAGAGAGAAACTCTTTATCATATGTGCAGATGCCACAAAATTAGGAGGCAAAAGTAAGTACTTGGGAGCATAGGAGTACACTTCAAAAGGATCTTGATAAATTAAAGAAAGGGGATATAGACAACAAAATAAAATTCAACACAGATAAATGTATGGTGTTTCCTTCAGAGGAAAGAAAAGAAGAGCCAGTTACCTACTGTTCTGTGCCTTTATTTAGTATAGTGTTGCTGAAAAGGACCTGACATGGAAAATTTTCATATCAGATAAATCCATGTCTAGTGCTGTTCTGCGTTAGTTTTCTTCATTAGTGTGAAGGGCATAAAGCTCTGGAAATTTGAGTGGTGAAAGATCCATCATGTAGTTCTTTTTGTTGATATCAGAAATTTTCCCGGTACTGAGGCATTAAACAAGTGCCTACTGTTCCATCAGTGCTGGAATCCAGACGTCAAGCATGTTTGTACCTTTGGGACAAGTTGAGATGTGTTGTCCCTTATTATGGGACCTTCCTTTGTTCCAAGAAATATGAGGTCTTTGGAGAAACAACCTATATGGGACCATCTCCCAGCCTCAAGCAAGCCCTTATTCTGAAGATGTTCTAATGCCCTCCTTGAAATACCCTACCTCCACAGTGAATAAAAGATCATAGAATCATAGGAGAGGAGGGCTGGAAGAAACCTCATGAGCTCATCTAGTCCAGCCACCAACTCAAGGCAGGATCAGCCCTGACTAAACCATCACAGCCAAGTGTCTGTTCAAACGCCTCTTTGAAAACATCCAAGGATGGAGATTCTACAACCTCTCAAGGTAGCCCATTCCAATGCTTAACTACGCTTGTAGTCAGAAAGTTCCTCCTAATATCCAACCTAAAATATCCTCTAATGGAGCTTGAGGCCATTACTCCAAGTCCTGTCTCCTACAACCACAGAGAAAAATCTATTTCCATACTGTCTAAAATCACCCTTCAGGTATTTGAAAACTGTTTTCAAATTGCTACTCAGTCTTCTCTTCTCCAAACTAAATAACCCTAACCTTTCAGCCTTTACTCATACATCTTGTTTCCAAGGCCCCTAACCATTTTCATTGTTCTGTACTGGACTCTTTCCAATCTGTTCACATCATTTTTTAAGTGTAGGGCACACCAAATGAAGCCTCACCTGGGCTGAAAAATCACTTACCTTGATTTGCAAGTGACATTCCTACCAATAAAACCCAGCTTGTGGTTGGCTTTTCTGCAGCAAAAGCATACAACTCGCTTACATTCACTGTAACCCCCTGCCCCTTCCCTGCATTACTGCAGCCTAGCCAGTCATTCCACAGTCTGTAGTCATACATAAAATTATTCCATCCTAAGTGCAAGACTCTGCTCTTGTCCTTGTTGAATATAATCTGATTGACTGTCAACCCTTTTACTACAGTCTATACAGGTCATTCTAGATCCTAGCCCTGGTCTCCAGAGTGTCTGCAACTCTCCTCAACTTAGTGTAATTAAGTTCTTTGGCACTGGACTTCTGGATCCTAAAATCATAGTAAGTTAGTGTTGGAAGGGACCTCAGGAGATCATCTAGCCCAACCCGCTGCTCAAAGCAGAACCATCCCAGCCAAAGCTTTGTCTAGCCAGATTTTGAACACCTCCAAGGACAGAGCTTCCACCACCTCTCTGGGTAACCTGTTTCAGTGTTTTACTACTCTCCTAGTGAGAAAATTCTTCCTAATATCTAATCTAAACTTCCCTTGCTGCAACTTGAACCTTCCTGCTCCTTGTTGTGTAATCTGCCACCACTGAGAAGAGTCTAGCTCCATTGTCTTTCAAATCCCCTTTCAGGTAATTGAAGACTGCTATTAAGCATGTGTATGTGTGTGTCCCAGTCTCCTCTTTTCCAGACTAAATAAGCCCAGTTCCCTCAGTCTTTCCTCATAAGTTATGTCCCTCAGTACCCTCACCATTTTTGTTGCCCTCCACTGGACTCTCTCCAATTTGTCCACATCCTTTCTGTAGTGGGGGCCCCAAAACTGGACACAGTACTCCAGATGTGGCCTCACCAGCACTGAATAGAGGGATAAAATCACTTCTCTTGACCTACTGGCAACATACCCACCAATCAGCCCAGTATGCCTTTCGCCTTCTTGGCATGTGAGACTGCTGGCTTATATTCAGCTGATTGTCCACTCTAACTCCCAGGTCCTTTTCTGCAGCACTGCTGCCCAGCCAGCTAGCGTCAAGCTGGTACTGATACATGGGACTGTTCTGTCCTAAGTGCAGGACTTTTCACTTGTCCTTGTTGAACATCATGACATTTCTTTTGGCCCAATCCTACAATTTATCTAAGTCACTCTGAATCCTAGCCCTACCCTCCAATGTATCTACTACTCTCCCCAGCTTGGTGTCATCTGCAAGCTTGCTGGGGATGCACTCTATGCCATCTTCCAGGTTATTGATGAAAACATGGAACAAAACTAGCCCCAGAACCAACCTCTGGGGCACTACACTTGTTACTGGCTGCAAACTAGACGCTGAGCCATTGATTACTACTCTCTGAGCTCAATGCTCCAGCCAGTTTTCTATCCACCTTACAGTCCATTCATCCAGCCATACTTCTTTAGCTTGCCTATGAGAAGGCTGTGGGAGACTGTATCAAAAGCCTTGCTAAAATCAAGGTACAGCACATCCACCAGTCTCCCCACATCCACTGAGCCAGTTGCCTCATCATAGAAGGCAATTAGGTTGGTCAGGTGTGACTTGGCCTTGGTGAATTCATGCCAACTGTTCCTAGTCACCTTTTTCTTCTCCAAGTGCTTAGAAATGGATTCCTTGAGGATCTGATCCATGAGTTTTGTCAGGGACTTGGGTAAGGCTGACTGGTCTATAGTTCCCTGGATCCTCCTTCTTCCCTTTCTTAAATATAGGCAGTATGTATGCCCTTTTCCAATCATCTGGGACCTCTCCTGATCACCACGAGTTTTCAAAGATGATGGACAATGGCTCTGCAATCAGAACAGCCAACTCCCTCAGCACCCCTAGGTATATCCCATCTGGCCCCAGGGACTTGTACACATCCAGATTTTGTAAGTAGTCCCTAACCTGTTCTTTCACCACTGAGGGCTTCTCACCTCCTCCCCAAACTGTGCTGCCCAGTGCAGTAGCCTCAGAACTGATCTTGCCTGTGAAGACGGGCAAAAAAGGCATTGAGTACTTCAGCCTTTTCCGCATCCTCTGTCACAAGGCTGCCTCCCCCATTCAGTAAGGGACCCACACTTTCCCTGATCCTCTTGCTACCAACATACTTGTAGAACCCCTTCTTGTTACCCTTCACGTCTCTTGCTCGCTGCAACTCTAATTGTGCATTGGCCTTCCTGACTTCATCCCTAGTTATTTATCCAAGTTTCCACTTCTTACAAGCTTCCTTTTTGTGATTTAGTTTACTGAAGAATTCCCTGCTAAGCCAAGTGGGTCTTCCGCCATACTTGTTAGTACTTCCTGCACATCAAGATGGTTTCTTCCTGCACTCTCAGTAAGGCTTCTTAGATCACAGAAACAAAACAACTGTATTATGGTGAATTGCCTCCTATTTACTACTAGGCCTTTTCTCTTCTTCCTCCCTCCCTGGAGCCATAGTCTCCTTATTAACTGCTGATTAATTCCTTTCTACACAGGTCTTTCAGTGTGTGAAATGGTGAAGTAATATTAAGATAAAACCACAGGATCAGTACTAATTAGAACTGTAAATTCTCCACTCCTCTTTTGCCACACCCTACTTCATCAGCAGAGTTCTAACTGATAAAGTAGGAGAGGATGAGATGGCTGCCTGCCTTTATTATCACTGTCCCCTTTGCAAGAAACTCAGATAATTCAGATCCTAGTAATCAGAACTCAAATACTAACAAGCTTCTGATTAAGAAGAATTTTAAGATACTGCCTTCAGATCAATTCAAATGGAGCTATATGACATATATCAAAGATGGATTTGGCTCTAAATGACTTTGAAATCAATAGAACTTCATGTCTGGCCATTGAAACATATCCCTGATGCACAATACATATTGAAAAGCATTGAAATAAATAGCTTCCTAACAAAGAGAGATTTTTCTGATCTTACAAACCAAACCATTTTAATAACATGCTAAGTCAAACAAATTTCTCTTGGAAATCAAAACAGCACCTCAAAACAGTAAAAATACTGTAAAGTAGGTCTCCAGGGCTAAGCATTTTCTATGCACATATATCAGCCTACATGAATTTTCTCAAATATAAAACCTTCAAAAAGGTTGGTTTAAAAGGAAATGCTGACAGGACCTTAACTGCAGCAAAACTATAATTAGGAAGGATTTGAAACACCCATTGGAATAGTTGTCCTTGAAGGAGAGGGTTATGAAGAGCTTAATAGAAAAACTTGATCTCCTTTTATTATGTCAAAAGGAAGGCAGTCAGACAAGTAGGCCACAGACCTTTGTAATTAGCAGCAACCTTTTTTTTAAAATGTACTTTTTTCCCTTCTTGAGAGCACGGAGGCAGAAAGGGATCTTGGAGTCATTATTGACTCCAAGATGTACATGGACTGACAATGTGAGGTCACGGTTGGCAGGGCTAACCGGACCTTGTCGTGCATCCACAGGTACATCTCAAGTAGGGCCAAGGAGGTGAACCTCCCCCTCTACGCAACACTGGTCAGGCCACAGCTGGAGTACTGCATCCAGTTCTGTGCACCCCACTTTAGGAGGGATGTGGACAACTTTGAGAGGGTCCAGAGGAAGGCCACCCACATGATCCAGGGACAATAGGGCAGACCCTACAATGAGAAACTTCAGGACCTAAACCTGTTCAGCCTTCACAAGAGAAGCTCAAGGCCGAGGGGGGACCTGGTGATCATCTGTAAACTCACTAGGGGGGACCAGAAGGGTTTGGGAGAAACCTTGTTTCCCCTAGCGCCCCCTGGCATAACAAGGAATAATGGCCATAAGTTGTTGGAGAGTAGGTTTAGACTAGACATCCATAAGAACTACTTCATAGTTAGGGCGGCTAGGATCTGGAATCAACTTCCAAGTGAAGTGGTGCTGGCTTGATGCCTACCTGGCTGGAGTCATTTGAGCTCAGTTTTTCTCCTGCCCAGGCAGGGGATCAGACTTGAAGATCTACACGGTCCCTTCTGACCCTACTTCTATGATTCTATACTTCCTGTTTCACAATAGTGGGACCCAAAAATCCCTTTATGCTTATGGCATTTTTATCGTTTCTTACAAAATGTCTTTTGTCACTTTAAGTTTCAGTGTTTCACAGTGCAGGGCTTCATAAAGATTATGCCAGTTTAAAATCAATTAGGGCTCAGTCATATCACATGATCAGCTATTGTGGTCCACTGGGATGGTTTTTGTTTTCACACCCCTGGGTATGAAATGGCATGAATATGGAAAAGTCACAAATTACACTATCAGGATAGGATTATAATAAAGATATAAAGAGAGGTTTCATATCACTGGTATGCAAATGATGAGATTAATATAGAAACAGAACTGAGTAAATAGATTTTTTATGTCTTTGAAAAGGCCCAAGTAGGGGTTTCAGAAGCTTAAGAACTCTGAGACTGAGCTGAAGTGGCCATAAAATGCTATGCCTTCCATCTTGATATCTTACTAAATATTACATGATTTCATGATATATCACCTGAAAGAAAGAAATGATTTCCCTCAAGTTGATGGAAGTTTTCAAGAATTCACAGAAAGCACATGAAACAGTTTAAGCAATTGTTTCAACCTGTCAATTGGCCCAGGACTATCAAGAAAGTGCACACAATGACATTTCTCCTTACAGCTCTCCTACTACATTCCTAATCTGAGGCAAAATGAACCTTTTGATAAATACGTGACTCACTAAAAACTCAATTGTATGGATTTGGGGTGAAGTAGGCACAGAAAAAGATAACAATTTTTGCCTGATCCAGCCCCTAAAAGTGCTCTACATTGAGTGGCCACTAACTCATCCTGAGAATATAAGATATCCCCATGGTAAGGGGTAGGACTACCAGACCCTCAGCCAATCAGTGATGAGGGTTTGGGCCACCACCTCCCAAACAATCAGCCAGAAGGACTGGGGCCACCAGGTCCCTTGGCCAATCAGCAGCGAGGGACAGAGCCACCACAAAAAGACTGGTAAAATGGCACTGGCCTTAGCCTATTGCTGACTGTTATAATAAAATATTAATTCTTCTTTATTTTGCACTTTTAATTACACTGAATGCAGACAGTAGTAATTTTGTTCCTGAGTACCAAATTAAAAGTAATTATTATAACTAATTTTATTATAATATTTATTAATTTTCATACTATACCAATAAAATGAAACCAACAAAAACACCTGGGAATCTGCCATGGCCACATTCTTGTCAGAGCTGGGTGTTGGATCCCTGCAAGTGAGTGCTGGATGCCTGTGACAGTGCAGCCAGCTGCTGAATGGGACCTTTCTTTTCTTCCCCAGGAGACAGATAGGTTTGCCTCTCCTGGAGGAGAAATAATGGCTTAATAAGCTGGCCCAGTCACCCAGGAACCCAGAGGCCCCTCTGCCCAAAGCCCCCGCCTCCACCCCCGTACAGCAGGACACCCACCTCAGGGACTCATCAGGCTGCCCTGTGGGTGCGAAGATGGTGAAAAAGTTCTCCCCCCAGTCCCACCACTGTTCCAGTATATGTAAATGCAGTGCTCCATCTGCCTGCTCTCAAAGCCATTACTTTGTGTTAAGGCTGCATGAAAGGGTGGAAGGGAGGTATGTGTACAAACCAACTACCCAGCCCTGACAGCTCAGCTACCCCAGGGCCCGGGCCCACCTGCACATGCCCAGCCCAGGGTCAGGGAGCTCAGGCATGCAGCAGCACCAAAGCTCTCACTGTGCCTGCATGATCACTGCAGCCACAGTTCTTCATGCAGGTGCAAAGCAAACAGCCCCTGAGATCCCCCCCACCTCCTCCCTCCCTGGCTGGCTGGCTGGCTCAGAACCCTGGTACTTCTGGCTGTGCATTGCCTACCTCTAGGCACAGCAAATAGAATCATGAGGACAAATCATTCCCACATATTTCCACCAATGAACCGAAAAACAGGACAGGGACAAAGAGCGTAAAAACAGGATGATCCAGTATAAAACAGGACCAATGGCCACTCTTATTCTATAGCCATGACCAAACAGAAGTGCAGGACTGAAGAGTGCTCTAAAAGGGTCCAATCATGCGAAAATCTGAACTTTCATTGCATGAGGGTTCAAATGAAGATTCTCCAAATTGGAGTACCCTCAGTAATTTCTGTCTGTACTGCCTCCCAGCCCCAGCACTGATTTCAGAATAGGACAGGGGAAAGGGAGCAGATGGAATTTAGTCAGAGGGTTTTCTTCATCTGGCTCTGGTGGGTGGGATGGATGGATTGGCTCCAATTCACCTGCCCCACCTTCCAGTGCCAGCTGAGCCACTCCCAGAATGAGACCCCTATGCTCTCTTTCTGAAAAAGTGCCATGAGTTACAACAAGGAGCAGCACTTCTGTCTGCACTTTTTGTTACTCCTCAGGCAATCAAATACCAAGGAGATGGGTTTTTAAAAAATGCTAGCAGTACAACAGTCCCTAATATAGAGATTGTGAGGATTAACACGTTAAAGATAGTGGAACACATGGGTAGCAAGATAATATGGTCCTTATAGATACATCCTAAAGATAGGACCTACATATGAACATTAATAAAGGACCAGCTCATATACAGAATACAAGTTACCGTTTGAGGGACAGGTTTTCCCAGGTAGCTAGCAGAACCTTCACCAAGGGTAGAGATATACACAGAGCCACAGAACTTATGCTTAAGCCTCTAAGCATCAGCAGCATCACTAAAGCTTCCCAGGAATCTAAATGGTGTCAGACATGTGGTTAGACTAGATGATCATAAAGGTCCCTTCAGGCCTTAAATTCAATAGTACTTGTGCGGGAAACAGTGTTGTGTCTTATCTTCAGCAATCTTGTCTCGCGAGTTCTTTTAAAACATTGCATAAGGATTCCAAGAAAGCTAATAAGTTGTAATATCAAAAGCTTAAGTAAGCTTTAAAAAGCTTAAAAGCAAAAGCTACAGTAAATTTAAAATATTGCAGGTTTAATTTCTTTAGCCCAAATGACATTTTAAGAATCAACAATGCAATACATCATGCTATTTCCAGCAATCACATTCAAATAAATATGTGTCAAATAAGCAGAGTGAACCATTGAGCATAAGCACACAAACTATTGTAAAACTAAATGTAGGAGATATAAAAGTTAAAACATGCCACTATATCTTTAGGTGGTGTACTTCTCTCTATCTGTCCTTGCCCTGTACCTAAACTCTTAAGAAAATTATTTGCCAAAAGTTTCCAAATCAATTCACTGTGTTGGCAGTATCTCCAAGTATACATCTGCTCTGTGCTCAAATGTTCAGGCCTTTTTTTTACCATAAGCTAACAATATAAAGATTTACCTGTGACTAGGTGATACCAAAATACAATTGTGCTTATACAAGAAATGTCAGTGTTTTCTGAGTCAGGTGATACCAAGTGCTGGTTAGCTGGTTTAGATGGTAAAAGTCCTGCTTGCTTCCTGAACTCTGAACCTAAACCCAGACGTTCTTCTAGATTCTTGCTGAACAAAATCTCAAGGAAGGGTTACTCTTTTAGAAAACTGGTCCATTTATTTTCAGGACATCTGGAAAATATATCATAGATTCATAGATGCTAGGGTCAGAAGGGACCTCAACAGATCATTGTGTCCGACCCCCTGCCTAGGCAGGAAAGAATGCTGGGGTTAGATGACCCCAGCCAGATGCCTATCCAGCCTTCTCTTAAAGATTGCCAAAAATGCTCATGCATGCACCAGGGCCAAGGGCAGGTAACAGACCCAGCCCTGAATTCACAGCTTTCTTATCTAGAACACAGCACACCAAGCGAAGTGGTGCTGGCTCCTACCCTGGGGGTTTTTAAGACAAGGCTTGACAATCACCTTGCTCAGGTCATTTGACCCCAGTACTTTTTCCTGCCAAGGCAGGGGGTCAGACTTGATGATCTGCTCAGATCCCTTCCGACCCTACTAATTATGAAACACCAGCAAACCACAACACCAGACAGCAAGGGCAACACAATGATCTTCCTTATCCTAGTTTGAACAGTTTGCTAATCAAATGGTTTTACTTTTTACTCTCACAATGACTCTTAGATATTCCTTTTATTTATTCTAATGACTTTCCTTTCCTACATATGTTGCCATGAGAAGTATAAAACTGTATGATCTGGAAGCTGTGAAGTTTCTCATATTTCATTCTTTCCAGCAGGAAAGCACTTGGTTGCATTTGGAAAGATGCACAAGTCTGGAATACTCAGATCCTTTAGTGTTTCAAGATGAGCAGATAATTCTTGTCATTTTCAGGTCACGGGGAAGAAGCTGAGGAATCTGTACAGCAGGAAGTACAACTTCCCTGGTACTAATCAGGCATCCCATAAGTTCCTGCTAATGCCTCAAAAATCTTGTGGAGTTTGGAGATGGCCTTAAAACCCACTGGATTTAATGATGGCATAGCTCTCTACCACCACCTACTGTTACCTGCTAGTAGAGTTCATGCATATGAGACTTCCTCAAAGTAGTGTCTCAGAAGTATTCTTTCTAATCTCAAGTTCTTTCAAAACACTGGTGCAGTCATTTAAGCCTGCTTTGTTCTCCAACAACAACAGGAACAAAGGTGCATCTTATTCCTTTGGGTCAAGAAATGGACAAGCTATGCCGCTATTGCAAGTACTGGGCTCCTTAGACTGCTAATAAATATACTGTTGCTAGATTTCCTTATTTATTCTTCGTTATTTAAAATCCAAAGTAACATGAAGTTAATTATGCAAGTCAGTTTCTGACTGTACTTTTATGTTTTGATTATTACTGGGACTGAATTCGCAATACCTCTTAGAATCTTACATTTTCAAAGCATTTTAGTGCTAACTAATTAGTAATATTGTAAAAAATATATGGTCTGCTTTTCACTTGTGCTGATAAACAGCTACATTACTTTTGCATTATATAAGAAGTGGACATAAAATGCACTTTCTGCCATATACCTGGATTTAAATTTCATCTGTAGGATTAATGTAATACAACAGCCTAATCTTTTCCTTGCCTAGGCACTGCTAGCTAACAAGCGGCATAGGCAGCCTCTGTGTGCCCCATGGCAGACTAGGGAGGACACGCAGCACAGCAGCAGATGCGGCAAGAAGCAGAAATCAGAGCAGCAGATCAGGCAAGGATCACAGAGCATGGAGCAGAAAGCAAAGCAGCAGGTTGGGAAGGAGAAAGGAAGCAGAGTGGCGCTCAGGGAGGATGTGTAGCACCTGGCAGAATGGGTGGCCCCTGCTGCTGTACAGCATCTTGATTTCAGTTTAGTTTGATATTTTAAAACAGAACTGTCCAGCTGACAGGGTTCACATACAGCCCTTGGGCTCTCACCTTGCCACTGCTGGCCTTCTCTCTTCAGCTGCACCAGGGCTCAAGACTCCTCATCTCTCCTCTGATTTCCTTTGCCCAGGGGGCAGGATGGGGAGGTGCAGGTATGCCCATACTTCAGAATGCCCGTGCCTCACAATGCAGGAAGGGAGTCAAAGATAAAGTGAGGCATGACAAATGGTGCATCAGCAGGATGCCAACCCATCTGCTTGCATGTTGTAGAAGTGGAAGGAGCACCCATGCACACACTGTGCAGCCTGGGAGATCCATGGCCCACAGTCGCATTTGGCTTCTACTAGTATAGCTGATAGGGCATTCAGTAGGCCCGTCCAAATAGGGAAGTATTTGATTCAGATTTGGATTCAGATGATTTGGAGAACAGTGATTCGATTCAGAGATTTGGATCACTGTCCCAAAGTGATTCGGCTGAATCTGCTTCGGAAGATTCTGCGCTGATTCGGAGTGATTCCGTGATTCAACCATAGACTATGATGGTGAATCACTGAAATACCCATAACTTTGTCATTTTTTGGCAGATCTGGATGAAAACATCCAGTATGATAGCCCATTTGGAGGGCATGAGGCCTGCCAAGCTTCAAGGAGGTAGGTACAGGGGTTTCTGGGAAACTGCACCTCAAACTGCTGAAAGCAAAATTTGTGTTGTGTGTGTTAATGCAGTTTGCATGAAAACGGCAGATATGGTAGCCCCTTCTGAGGGCATGAGGCCTGCCAAGTTTCAAGGAGGTAGATGAAGGGGTTTCTGGGAAACTGCACCTCAAGCTTCTGAAAGCAAAACTCATGGCATGTGTGACTTTGTGTGTATGTTAAGGCACAGCAGAATTAAACCAGAGGGGATGGTAGCCTATAATAGGGGGCCTTCTCCGGTTAGATTTTGGCCCTCCCACCTGTTTCTGGGCCAGCCACCCGCCCCTCTTTTACTTGCCATGCCTTGATGGAAAACTGATTTAGACATTTCCCAGGTGGGAGGCTACCCATTTAGGTGTCTTGGGGTGACATCCATTCCGCAGCTCTTTACACTCCTTACACTGCAGCCCTTGCAGATTGCATCCTTCACCCCCTCCACCTATGGTCCCCTCTTTGGGATCTTTGGCTCCCCCTTAGGCCCTGGCCCCACCTTCAGGCCAGTTGGAATCCCAAGCCTCTTGCTCTGGACATTCTTCTCAGTGGGCCCCTGGCCCTTTCACCCCACTTTGGGTCCTGGCCCCAGAACAGAGCAGTCGAGGGGACTTCTGATATCTTTTATTAGACCAGCTAAATAGTTGGAAAAATATATCTTAGCAAGCTTTCGGCTTTAAAAAACATTCGTCAGGCTGAGAAAGCATCTAGTTGATGTATGTGTGTGTGCGCTTCCTGGATGTTCCCAGCAAGGGATGTTAATCCCCTGGAACTTCTCCATTTGGTTCTTAAGCTCCTTCACTATGGGGAATCCCCTGGCTAAGAAGAGCATCACTGGTGCTGAGGGTCTCAGTGGCCTCAGGGAATGACTTGAGGATGACCAAGATCTGGGAGATTGTATTCTACTCTGCTTTAAGGGGGCTGCTGATCCCAATCTCCCCAAGCAAGGTCATATCATGGATAGCCTTCTGTTGCTCCACCAGCCTTTCCAGCATCAGGTATGTGGAGTTCTACCAAGTCTCCCCATCCTGCATGATTTTGTGCTGCAGGATGCTCAGCTTTACCTGTTTCTCCCACAGCATCATACCCGCCTTAATGCTGCAGTGGAAGTAGGCCACCACTTTTCTGCATTTTGAAATCAGCTGGGTGGTAGTGACAGTGCCACCATTGGAAGCCCTGTTCCCCTCCAAGATGTCCTTGACTATGAGGTGGAACTTGTGTGCAAGTGCACACAGCAGGTGCAAACAAAGTTGGCATCATGGACTGCCTTGACCATATTGACCCCATTGTCGTGACCATGAACACATGGGTAAACTCAGCCTGCCTAATGAACCACCCATGCACCATGCAGTTCATGGCCACCGTGATCTCCCTTGCAGTGTGAGACTCATCCATCACCTCCACTTGAAGGAGAGCCCACCATTGGACACCTCAGAGACGGCCACCCAGACGGAGCCCATGGTTCCAGGCTCCACGCAGACAGAGCCCCTGGCTCTTGGCTGCGGGGGCTGCCTGTCCCTTTTTCAGGCTCTGGGGCCCAGGAGCATGGCCACCTCCCCTAGCAGGGTCTGCTCCCTACTGGGGTCTCTGGTGCACCAACTGGAGGAGCTCCAGGCCACAGTCCAGAGACTGCGTGCCATCAGGGACTGTAAGCAGGAGGTAGACTCTTACTGCCAGGCCCTTCTCCCCCAGGAGCCGCAGGGTAGAGCATCATCTCCCTCCAGGACTAAGGAAGACTCTGGGACCTCCCGCTCTGCCCAGTCAGGGGCATGGACCAAGGTGGTCAAGGGCCCTAAGGCCCGCCGCACCAAGGTCCCTCCCTCACCGAGCTTAGCAACAGGTTCGCACCTCTTGTAGCCCCAGCAGAGCCTGCTCAGTTGCCAGCTCCCACAGGCAACCCAAGCTCAACCACAGCTACTGCCCCCGCTCTCCCCAAGACAAAACAAAAGGTGTTTGTTGTGGGAGACTCCATCCTGTGGGGGGACTAAGGGGGCAATCTGCTGCCCCGACCCCTTAGCCCAGGAAGTCTGCTGCTTCCCGGGGGCCTGCATCCGAGACATTGCGGAGAGGATCCCGCAGCTCCTCCAGCCCACAGACCACTATCCCATGCTCCTTATTTATGTGGGCACCAATGACACGGCTCGGAGCACCCCCAGCCAGGTCATGAGGCGCTACAGGGATTTGGGAGTGGGGCTTAGGGGTCTGGGAGCTGAGGTGGTGTTTTCGTCGATCCTCCCAGTCTCGGGCTATGGCTGAGGAGGGAGAGGAGGATCCACGTAGTGAACCAAAGACTGCGGAGCTGGTGTCATCGGGAAGGCTTCAGCTTCCATGACCACAGCCTGCTCTTTGGCGAGAGAGGCAGCGAGCTGCTGGGAAGAGATGGCC
>NW_017728920.1:10550912-10553434 GCF_001723895.1 Crocodylus porosus | reverse complement strand
CCATCGGAGGTGGTTCAAGCACCTACATTGAACACCTCCAAGAGTAAATTGGATGCTTATCTTGCTGGGATCCTATAACTCCACCTGACTTCCTGCCCTTCAGGCAGGGGGTTGGACTCGATGATCTCCTGGGGTCCCTTCCAGCCCTGATGTCTATGAAATCTATGAAACAGCCTGACTGATCGCACCAGTGCTCTGTGAAGGAGAGGCAGGCATGATATCCACCCCAGTTGCTCCAGATGTCTGAGGTAAAGTGCAGAGCTATCTGCAGACCTGCAGTACAGCTCCTCCCTGAAGTACTCCCTGAATACCTCATACAGGGAAGGTACCACCATCCTACAAAAGGTGGTGCATTCAGGCACTTGGTAAGATGTGGCCATGAGCCGCCTGAACCCTGGCAATTCAACTAAGGAGAAGGGCTGGCCATCCAAAGCAAGCATCTCCCCAGTGCTCTGGGTGATCTCACTCACCCTTGCAATGCACCACCCATTTCCTGTGGCTTTCCCCCACCAGTCCAGGGTGGTCTGCCCCTACTTCATGGGGTTGGGGGCTTGGGAGAGAGAGAGGGACTTCCCTTTGGACATGCTCCCACTGGTGCCAAGCTGAGGAAGAGGAAGTGTAAGGGGGTGCTGCCTCCTGAGATGCAGCAGCATCACTGTGGTGGTGAAGTGTTTCACCTCCTTGCCACAGCTGATGTGCCTTTGACAATTCTGGCAGATAGCATACTTGGGGTCATCTGCCACCTCAAAATGATCCCATGCCCCCTGGCTTCTGGATTGAGGGTGGGGATCCTGCTTTATCCCCCTCGTCAGCAGGCAGAGGCACAACAACAGGAGGAGCTGAGTCAACTGAGCCACCTGCCTCCACAACCTCAACCTCCTCCAAGGTGCTTTCCAGAGAAGGAAATCTGGTTTTAGGGGAAGTTTGAGTGGTGTGGAGCACAAACTTAGATTCCCCGCTTCTCCAGAATTTCTTTTGCTGGGGCACTCAGGTCCCCTGCTTCCAGATCCAGCTTCTCACCTGGCACTGGGAGGCTCATGCTGTGAGATGAAATTGGGGTGAAGGAAACTGTCATGCTGGTGGCTGTTTCTAGTGTTAGGGGAGGTGGTGCAGGTGTAGGGACAGGTATTGCTCCCATCTCCTCACTTCCACTGGCAGCAGAAGACTCATTGCTGTCAGGAAAGAGGATGCATCTATGTTTGGGGTGGGGGAGGGGAACTTGTAGCTCTCCCCCTACCCCCTCTAGCCCCTCTCCCTCCCCTGCCAGAAGACCTGGCACCTGCCTTTCCAGCACACTTCATATTAATCTTTGCTGTGCTAGAAAATGTGCATGTGTGCACAACTGTAATAGCTCTTCTTCTCTCTGTGTGTGTGTAATTAATATCTCTTCTTCTTCTCTACTTAATGTATGTGTGATTGTCTGTAATGTATGTGCTTTCCTGAACAGTGATCAGTGTGATCTTCTGGATTTCATAGATTCTATTTTTCTTGTTTACAAACAATCCTTTTGAAATGTTACAAGCATCTAAACTACTATGCCTCATGTTGACAGTAGAGTCATTAAAGCCCTGATAATATACACAAAAAATCTGAATTAAACTGAGGTAGTTTAAAACAGTAGAGGGTTTTAGTTTAGAAGAACAAGTGCTTTGTAAATTGCCCTTTTTAAAAAAATAGAAATTCTCCCACCTATGCATATTTTTTATTATCCAGTTGGCTTGGAGGATGAATTATTAACTTTCACTTGTTGAAGTATGAATTTTCTATTACATCTCAAGCATAGGATAGAGCACAAACCTGCAAATGTTTTGCGCATTATTAATTAATATTGTTAGACACACAGTTCCACTGACTTTAAAAGGAACTGTTTACATATATAATGGATGCATCTACAAAAGACGCTAAAAGCTCAGTAGACTAATTCTGCACATTAGCACGTCATGGTGAAAGCTATGATAATGCACAGTAGAATTAGGCTACCTAAAAAGCATGTGCCAGCACTACTATGCAGTAGTGCCAATTACAGCACATTGAGTTAGTACTTGTTATTGCAGGTACTAACATAGCACGCTGTAATTACAGTGGATTATTGAATATGTAGATGCACTCAATACGCGTCAGAATTGGTTCTATAAGAAACAAGTCATTCAAAATATGTGAATTAGTTAAATTCAAACCAGGCTTAACCTAGAACTTGAGACTCAAAGGGTGCATCCAAACGAGTACGCACATGCGTCTTGCCTCGCCTCGCCTTGAACCCCTTTGAGGCAGGGCAACAGGCAAGTGCGGGAATGAAAAAAACCAAGTTTAAAAAAGCAGGGCAGGGCACAGTCCTGCACCATGCCCTGAGGCAACCGGAGGCTGGGTCCTCCACAGAGACACTCTGGCTGCCCCTCACCAGGCCGCATGTTTCAGCACCAGGGCTCAAGTGCCGGTGAGTAAGTGGTTGGGGGGGCTGGAGAAGGGGGGAGGAGGCCATGGGGCGGGACCCCTGACAGCCCTGCCCATTCCCCCAGCCCCTC
>NW_017728920.1:10522042-10550282 GCF_001723895.1 Crocodylus porosus | reverse complement strand
GCCATTGGGGGGTTGCAGTAGCTGGTGGAGGTTGGAGCTAGGTGTGGCAGCAATTGGTGAGTCATGTGGGCCTTGCAGGGGGGTTGGTAGCCCCTGTGGGGGCCATTTGGCCTCCACTGGGGAGCCATACCCCTTGTGTGGGGGCTGAACGCCCTGTTGGGGGACCATACCCATTTTTGCGGGGGTGGATCCCCTGTTGGGGGGCTGTAACCTCTGTGTGAGGGCCATCGCCCCTGTGGCAGGGCAGGGGGCACACAGAGGCCAACCCTGCAACCAAAGCCCACTGGAAGCTGGCCCAGGGGTGCAGATGCCTCTACTGGCTTTGCAGTCCCTATCTGGGTCTGGCAGGTGCACAACAGGTCACAGCCAGCCAGCAGCCCCCACTGCCAGACTGCTGCAGTGCATAGAGGGTGCAGGAAGACTTGCTTTAACACTGTAAGATATATCAATAAAACATTGCCCAATTGATCACTCTTTGTCTCTCTCTCTCTCTCTCTCTCTTTATAGTGGTCTTTTGTTTTACTTGTGGAGGAACATGAATTTGGGGGTATTTTACAGAGTGACTTTGGGATTGTTTTTTAAGAGGGATTTTAAAGTTTTCCAATAGAGAACACCAGAATTCCTGATAGGGAGACCAGTGGCAGGACCCTGCTTACTCAGAGCTGGTACCTTGGACCCAGCTGGCTGTGGCTGACCTCCTGGCCAGTTGGAGCCAGGAGGACATGCTTTGACAGTTCAAAGCAGGCCACCATACTCGGAATATCTTCTGAGTGATAGCTGCCCAGATGACCGGACAGGGGGCACAGATAGCAGTAATGCCACACAGGGGCCAACCCTGCAACCACAGTCCACTGGCAGCTGGGCCGGAGGGGCAGATGCCTTTACTGGCTGGGCAGTCCCCATCCAGGTCTGGCAGGTGTGCAGCAGGTCACAGCCAGCCAGCAGTCCCCACTGCAAGACTGCTGCAGAGGGTAGTAGGTGCAGGGAACTCTCAGGGCTGCTTCAGCAGTCCAGCTGGCACAAGGGGTAGTGTCCCCAGGTACCAATTGGCTGGGCCCCAGAAGCTCCTGAGAGCCTGGCAAGTAGCTCTGAGCTACTTGACAGGGTGGCTTTTTATACTGCTGGAGCTAGGACAGGGCAGCTTTTTATACAGCTGGGGACAGCACAGGTGCTGGCCCCAGGCTCTAGCTCACCCTGGCTGCAGATCCAGGAGGAGCCAGGCAGAGTTATTTTGCCCCAAGTGGCACAATTTGCTCCACACCAAAGTGCATGTCCAAGCATGTGCACTGAAGCAAAAAGCCCCAGCTCAAATTTGCACTACTTCTATTTGAGCTGCTGCAAGCTCATGTGCTTCCATGTATGGACACGCCCAAAAGGGGTATTTAACGCTTGTTTCATCTTCATAAAGCTTGGACTTCCTATTTTGGCCATAGATAGAACTCTAAATATTATTTGCTGCATGACTAGTTTGTTAAACACCAGCACTGTACTGATGTACATTTAATAGCTGAAAAATCTGTCACAGATCAGTCCTTGAGAACTTTGTTGCAACAAAGCTCTTTTTAGACACTTAGGGTTGGTACAAGCATTGCATTTAGATCACCCTAATCGAGCTTAGGGCAAACTAGATGACCCAGAGTGCAAGGATTTGCAGGGCTTAAATTTCCCAAAAAATGTTGTGCCTGATCTAATGTTAGTTCACGTCAAAGGTGAACTGACTTTAGTTTGGCCTGCATTAACCTGTTCTAAAATGGATTAACCCCACCTAACAAAGACCTGCACGTGTTCAGAGCATAGCTCCAGTTTTAGGGTGGCTTGTTATGTTTAAAGTTCTGAAATTGAACCGGCTTATAATATTGTTTATATTTTAGCCTTATTTAATCATTCCTTAAGTTTTGTCCTTATTAACTTTTGTTTTTTATTATTAGCTGGCTCTGAGTTGTTTTTGTAGTCCTCATAGGTGCTCATTATATTATATCTTTTCTTTTTTATCACAGTGAGAAGCAGTTTTAACATAACGTAGCAATGGCCTTGTTATTATTTCCAATTACTTGAATTTGGCACTAACCAGCTGAATCAGAGGGATGAAAGAATTGAATATATTAATGAAAGGTGATAAGGGAGACCAATGGACAATGCTCAAAGTAAGAAACCAGAAAAAGACCAAATTAAGAGATGTGCTTGTAATGGGAATATGCTGACGGGAGAGAAACCAATCCAAAAGCAACGAGTTGTCAAAGAAGTGACGTTGAAAGAAAGCATAAAAGGGGGAAGCAAGAAAGTTTGTCGTTATCATAAATCCAGCCTTCAACACCTGTCTGGACTGTCCCAGCCCACAACATACTCTTTGCTTCCAGGAACTGAGTGGCTGTCTTTTCTGTTGAGCAAAGTAACATCTGAGATTGGGTGAGATTATTGTACTGAATTTTTTTCTCTCTGAATATAGAAACTGCTAAGATAATACTTGTTGTACTAATAAAGTTAAGTTTTGATTTTAGGACACCAAGTTCTCTGAGGCTTTGATTTTAAGACACTGAGTTGTCTGCATTCATATTTCATGTTCCATTTAAGGGTTAATTGTGCTTTAATGATCCCTAAACACTATCTGGTGGACAGTGGTGTTAACACCAGGGCTGGGAAAGACCAACCACTTGCCACAGCCTTGAAGCTGTGCTGCTTTTACCCATCAGATTACTTCCCAGACCAGACAGCACCCCCTGAGGATGCATACCCCTTCCCCCCAACTTACTTATGCTACCCATGTGAAAGCCCACACACAGTAGAACCCAACTCTGTTTTTGGCAGCTGCAAGTAAGCTACCAAACCTGAGTCAGGTTATTCAAATACTTTTTTTGCAACCCTAAGTCTGATCCTGCCTTTTTGCCCCACTCCAGTTCAGGGTCTGTGCATTAATACTGAAACCAATGGAACTGGATCAGTGCCAGAGTACCAAGTACATATCGGGCTCCTAAGGTTCTAAGGTACTAGAGGCTATTCAAATACCTGCTGGACTAAATATTCTAACCATATTTCTACAAATTAAGGTCTTGGTGGCTTTTGATAGTTAACATTCACGTTTTAAGCTTCTGTTTATCCAGCTAGGTTTGCAATAGTTATTGGGTGCTTTATGTAATGCTGATGTCTTGCATTAAAAAAAAAAATAGAAAACAAGCCTGACTTCAACTTCAAGTGACACCTTGATTTTCTGTTCATAGATCACTTAAATATTTAGAATTTCAGAACAACAGTTGTTGTTTGACAATCTAGTATTCAACTGTGAACAGCAAACCATTAAAATTATGAGCTGCTTATAGATGTTGTTGGGTAGGTAGGTTTAAAACCCGAACAAATGGACTTTACCAGAAGAAGCCACACATTTGACCTGGCTCCACAGTAACTGTGTAGATCCGGGACTTCAGCAGGGCTTTTTGGCCCTTTTATCTAAAGCCAATTCAAATAAATAATACTAAGGCTCCTGACAGATGTTCAAGTAAAGGCAGGAGGCACGACTGTGGAATCCTGCATTGGATCCCATTGCACCATACTGCCAGTTCATGGGGAGCCCCATCACCACCCAGTAGCTACCTTGACTCCCAGCTTCAGGAATGATTCATCCACTTCCACAGCTGGGATCCCAGTCAGCTGACTAAAGCTCCCAGTTAGGGGAGTACATCGCACACTCCTGTGGCTAGGAGCCCCAATGAACTGAGGGGGCCTCCCAATCCCCAGAGCACATGGAAGTCTTGAAAGGCCCCCATGTGCTCCAGAGACTGGGCACTGGCCACACATTCAATTAAGGAGCAATAAGAACCAATCACAAAGTCATTATATATTTTTTTGTACAGTAATGTTGTGGCTTATTCCTCATTTTATCATGCCATTAACTGAATGCTGGGCCATCTCACTACTTAAGATGTGATTAACCAGTTAATCATATCTTGGCTAGGGACAAACATTCAAAAAGCCAGAGCTTGAATTGATTCAACCTTTGCAGGTTAGTCTAACCTGCCTAGGTTGAACCACTTTGTATCAGTACAGACATTCCCTCTGGACTGAGGCAATGCTAACACATGCCTGCAGCTGCTCAAGCCAGGAGCTGGGGGGGACACCTGCATCACCTGCATGGAAGATGTGCTGGGTGGGGGTCATGGCCAGTCTGGGCTGAACTGGCTGGGGTTTAATTTCCACCTCTCTGTACCACCTGCAGGGACCCAAGCTGGATCTGCTGGGTGTTCCCTGCTTGCTGTTGCAACAGGGGCCTCCATGCCCCTTCTACTTTACTACCCCTGGTGGACCACAGCCAGGTCCCCCTACTGTGGCCATGGCCACTGCTCACTCAATGCCCAGGGCAAGCAGTGGAATAATCCCCCTCCTGCCCCCCTTTCTCTGGCATCCAGTAGAGGGGGCTTATTCTGCTGCTTGCCCCAAGCACAGAGCAAACAGCCATAGCAGTCAGACCCTGCTTCAGTGACCCAGGGGCCAAGGGGAAGAATAACCACACTCCCTACCCCCCCAAAGGGGCCCTGCCCACCAGTGTCTGGCCCAAGCCCCACTCGGCTGCTGGAGCAGTGAGGGGGAGGGACTATGATGGGGGAAGCAGCCCCTGTTATGGTTTCCCAGAGCAGAAGTCCCATCCTGGCTGGGGGGGGGGCACACTGAGCAGGGAAAGCTGCTACAGACCATAGTGCTGTGGGGGGGTGGGTCTTGGAGGACTCTGGCCCCGTCCGGGCCCTGGTCCCACTGCAGTCTGCCACAGCTCAGCCTGCCCCATAGCAGGCCCCCCTGCCAGGAAGGGGCTTGTGCTCCCCAACACTATGACAGTGGCTGCTACCTCCATCAATGGCCCTGCCCCCTCCCACTGCAGCAGTCAGCAGGGGTGCAACCAGACACCATCCAGCAGGGCCCCTTGGCAGGGACAGGGGCTATTCCCCTTCCCTCTGGTGTCCAATGGAAGGGACAAGAGGGGAGTTATTCCACTGCTTGCCCAAAGTAGGGAGTGAGCGCAGCAGCAGTTGGGGTGGGCAGACCTGGCTGCAGTCCCCCAGAGGCAGTTAGGGAAGATGAGGTAATAAACCCCCTCCCTACCCCTGCTGCAGCAGCAAGGGGGAAGTACCCAGAAGACCCAGCTTGGGGGTCTACCGGTGGGATGGGCGGGGGGGGATTAAACCCCTCTCTGGCCAAATTCCTAACCCTGCCTTTCCCTGCTCTGGCTGTGGAGCAGAGGGGCAGAGTCAACCCTGCTGGGCTGCAGCAGGAAGCCCAGCCCAGGGAGCATACCAAGATGCTTGAGGACTCAGATTTAAGTTAAACCAGGAAGGCGTCTGGGACAGACACTGCATAAACCAGTCTGAGCTAAATCAGTTAAGCCTGATACTATATTCAACTAGGTTTATGTTAAACCAGTTTTGGTAATTTTGAAACTGGTTTCTGTGCACTGAGCTTCTGTTGTGTTACAGATTTAAACCAGTTTATGATCACTTAAACTTAAAATTCACAGAATCTTCTTTAAAGCAATAGGACAGTGTACTAGAGTATTGAAAGCAATTACACATTCAATAGCATTTCTCAATTGGGCCAAATCATGAAATACTAATATCAATAAGAAACTTCCCTGAGTAAGGATCACAAGATTTGTCCCATAAATCATGAACAAGATTAACTTTAAGGCTGTTTGTAGGAATATTTTGCATTGAATAGCTGAAATCAGTAGGAATGTTAACCTATGAGTTATATTCTCACTGCCTTTGTGCAATGCTCATCTCTTCCCTCTAGTCCCTTCTCTCTTCTTCCTCCTATACCAAATGGTAGCTCCTGTTTCTTATTGCCATTCAGTTCTTCTGCATCTTATTCTCCACTATCAGACTCATTTTTCTGGAGAGACAGAATCTTTAATGCACTATCAAAAGACATTTAAGTTCTTTTGACAGGGCTAGATTGAACCTAGCTCCTACTCCATAATGCATGTGTACAACTATTCTACCCTACTCCCATTCCCACTGAGTTCAGCCAACTAACAGCAGCTCAGGTCACAAAAAAGCAGGAGCTGTTTATTTGATACAAGTGTGAATAGGTGAGGGTCAGAGGAAAGTGTTTAGGTGTCTGAAATGTTTCGGTGGATCCAACACAAACAGCCAATTTAGACACCCACATTTTATACCCCCTCCCCTGCTCCAGGACATCACTGGCAAGCCACATAGAGACAATCTGACACCTCCACACAAAAATAACTTCCGAAACTGGGAATGGTGTAGAAAATTCAGTGTGGTGCCAATATCCTAACCATCACAATACAGCAGCTACACTACTTCATTTTTTCAGAAGACAGTACACAGATCAAGCACCATGTGTCTCAGTATGATATTGCGCAGTGTCATACTTGGGTGATCCTTTGATCCTTACCTCTCGCTCAGGTTCCTATCCTCAGAAGCACCTAACTTTCCACACGTTCTGTAAACAATTATATATCTGCTTCTCAACACAGAGAAACCTGAAAAATAAGCCTAGAAAGGACTCTAAGACTTGGGACAGAAGCTTAAGTGATCAGAAACTGGCTTAAATCTGTAACACAACAGAAGCTCAGTACACAGAAATCAGTTTCAAAATTACCAAAACTGGTTTAACATAAACCTGGTTGAATGTAGTATCAGACTTAACTGATTTGGATCAAACAGGTTCAGGAAACTTCTGTCCCAGACCTCTTCTTGGTTCAAGTTAAATCACAGTCCTTCAGCCTGGGCTGGGCTGTTTTGTCTGCTCCAGAGAGCAGGGTTGACCCTGCCCCTCTGCTTCCTGGCTGATCAATGAAAGCTGGCTGATGGGTGGGAGGGAGAGACAAGCCTGACTGGGCATGCAACCTGGTCTACAGGGGGGGGACTACCGTCCCAGGCAAACCCTGGCTGGGGACTGGGGCCAGGGAGGAGGGTTAAACACAGCTTCCCCCATTCAAAATTACTGTGGCCTACAAATCCCAGAGGCACTTGGAAACAGGAAGAAGTAATGAGCAACCCTGCAGAGTCCTTCTGCTGTAATTCTGTACTGAAAATCCCAGAGACCTCAGGGGCAGCAGGAAGACAAAGTGAACACACAGCCAGATAGCCATGCTTTAGCCACCCTCCCACCCCCCGGATTCTGGCCTGAGCTACTGCAAGCACGTGGCTGCATTCCCAGAATCAAATGTAAATGGCTGTCACTTCTGTTTCAATTTAACCTCTGCAGCTCAAACTAACCTGCAAATCATTCAATTCTGTCTCAGGATTTTTGACTGTCTGTACTTAGCCTAAGAAGTAATGTAGACCATCCTCTCTTCCCTAAAGAAGAATAAATTATACCAGATACTTGCATAACCAGTTCTTAAAACATCCAAATGATGGCCATTCCTCCTTCTAGATAACCAGTGATTTACCACCCTTATGCCAAATCTAAGTTCTTTTTGGTGCAGTTTTTGCTCATTACTTTTTATCCTATTATTTCCTTTTGCCCATTACTTTTTATCCTATTCACAGCAGACCTAGATTTTGTGGATCTAACACAAACTGCCATTATAACATTTCCCAAATTAAGTCTTGGCAGTACATAGTAGTTAGGCACCTATCTCACACCTAAACTTGTCAGGATTCACAAAGTAATCTTTACCTGAAGATGTTAAGATTCCACTTTTATTCTTTACTTTTATTTTGCATTATGTTCTGAGATACTGTACTATCTGTGTCTAATGATATACACATTCAAACCTAACAAAACCACTACAGGAAGGGAGAAATTGGGTAAAGATTTTTTTAAATGATCATGCGCTGATGCTAATATTGCTACAGTGGGCTCCATTAGAGTTTGAATGTATTAAGTATTCATTGACATGTTCCCTGGCTAAGAGAGCTTAACATCTAAAATAAATTAAACAACACAAAACAACAGCTTACTTGAACAGGCACTCTGCATGGTATAATCTGATTGAAATACAATAAAAATATAATTATGAGATAACCACTTAAAATGAAATAGATGAAACAAAGAAGTCTAATCTGAAAAGAAAAAAGAGCAAGAATCAGGAAATGGTGAAAAAGTCAATAAATATGGATCTAACAGCGCTTTTTATCCTAGAGAATATGTTCCAGACAAGGTTATATCATTTTTTTAAAAGCAGGCAGAATTGAACTTTGTTTCTTTTAAGAAAAAATTCCCAAGAAAAGTTCAGTGGGATCCTCAAGTAATAAAGTAAGCTGCATTCAAATACAAGTCAAAAAAAGGGAAGCCATAAGTTGTCTGTGATATAGTCAGGAGCCCACAGCTACAAGTGCTGAGACCAAAAACTAAGAATATCCTCCTTTGAAGGCAATAACTGAACACACAATAGAGGATGAGACAGGGGTGTGAAAGGCAGATAAAGGCAGGCCAGAAGACAGAACACTGAGGAAAAACAAACAAACTAAGAAAACAGGAGAAAGACAACCTACAGAAGAATATTCTAGAAAGAAACTGGTTTCATACTCTAAAATTATGACATCAAACTATTGCTGAATATCATCAATATCCAATTTTTCAAATGCATCCATCAAGATCTATTTCATTCATGTAGTCGTTTATAGTCTTAAAACACAGGAGACAAATCTAAGGGGAAAAATGAGTACAGAAGAGATAATGGCTCCTCAGAATGACAATAGTATGCTATACTGACAGAAAGAAAGGATAGGTAGCGTAGCAAAGGACCTGCTTTGCTAAACCTTGAGCTCTTCAAGTGCTCAAAAATTAAGAAGAAATCTCAGAAGAAGCAGGAATTTATTTGTATCATTAAGAATTAATATAAGAATATATTATGAGTGTGTAGGGACAAAATAAAAGTCAGGACAAATTGAAATACAGTTATCAAGTCACATTCTATGTTAAAATCATTCTATGTAAGAAGGAAAAAGAAAGACCAGCAACAGTGTAGGTCCCTTAATGAGTGGGAAAAGAAGGTAATAAGAAACTATGCAATAAATGCAGTAGTGTTTAATGCCTTTTTTATTTCATCTTTCACAAAAAAGGTCAATTAATCAAATGATCACTGCACAAGTAAATCAAGGAAAGAGGGGTAGGTACTCATCCAAGAGTAGGGAAGTCAAAGATTACTCAGGGTACATGGAGACATTCCTAGGATCCAATCTACAATCATATAGTTTACTTTAAGCCATGCGATTGTAGATGGGGTCCCACTTGGGAAAACCTTCAAAGGTACCAAGAGCTGTGAACCACACTGGAAACACAATTAAGTAAACAGGATGGGATGATGGGTGCTAATAGCCTCCCTGCCTCCCTTGCCTCAGCTGGAAGCCTCAGCCTAGCAGAGACTTCTGGCCTGGGCCTGTTCCTGACTCCCCACACTGAGGGAAATACAGATAAGGATGGGGAGAGGGGAGAGAGGTAGGGGAAGCCCATGGTTGGTCACCCCAGTCCTCAGGGCTGGCCAGGCCAGCTCCTGCAGTCCTGGCACTGCAGCTGGGAACCACGTGGTGCAGGTGGGCAGGAGCAGTGAACAGGCTGCAGCAGGTGGGGGGAAGGGGTGGTAAGCAGGTGCGCAGAGCACAGCAACAGCTAGGCAGAAGGATGGGGCCCATACTGGTACCCCAGAGCCAGCACCAGCAGGACCCCAAGTGGGACAGCAGGAGTGCAGGGCCCAGGCTGGCTCCCTCCTCTCCCTGCTTGAGCAGCACAGCCCAGCTCCATAGAACTGGAAGGGCCCAGACCCTGTGCTCCTGCTGTCCCACTCTGGGCTGTTCCAGCACTGGCACCAGAGCACCAGCGTGGGCCCCACACTCCCACCCACCTGTCACTGCACTCTGTGTACCCACTCAGTGCCCCTTCCTCCCACCTGCTGCAGCCATTTCCTCGCTCCCCCATCACATGGTTCCCAGCTGCAGCACTGGGACCACAGGAGCAGCTGGGACATGGTGCCAGAGCAGCTGGGGTGAGGGGAGGAGGAGACAGGGATGCATCAGAAAAGGAGCAGTGGCAGATGGGGGGGGAAGTGGCAGTAAGTGGGAGCCTGGGGCCTGCTTGTAGGAGCATTAGTGGGGGCTCTGCCTGCTGCAGAGGGAGGGAGGGGTGGGCATTCTGTGGGAAAACACTCTGCCTCCACACAAGCCACAATCTTCCCCAGCCACCCTCCCACCACACACTCACAACCCCCCACTAAACCCATACCCACCCACACCCCACACACCCATATCTATCCACCTCCCACAAATCTCACACACACCCTCCCCCACACTCAACATACTCACAAAACTATACCCATCCTTCCACCCACACCTTCCCACAATATACAAGAGTAAGACTTCATTTTAAGCTGTTATACTATCACTTCTATGTACACTACACAAACACCTGTAAATCAGGATAAAATAGTTTTAAATTAATGAATGTTGTAGTACGTTTGATTTTTAGAATATAATTCGATAGTCTTCTGGTTCAAATATGGCAAAACCCCTTGCTGAAAGGAGTATTTCTGGTGGGCAAGGGGAGGAACTTCTGGTGGCAAAGTTCAGGGGTTAGGGGGAAGGGCTTCTAGTCCCAAAGTGGCGACCAGGGGGTAGGGCACCTGTCAAAGGGCAGGGCTCCCCATGCAGCCCTTTCTGGCTTGCCAAAACGTATTAAGCAGTCCTCTGCCCAAAATAATTACCTGCCCCTGTAATATGTCCACAGGAGGGTGCTTTCTGATAATGGGGGGGAGGGAATTGAGCGGCAGTCAGGTATCCAAGAATAGCTAGGTTGGTGGGGAGAAGGGGTAGGAAAATCTCAGCCTTGAGGCTGGGGTTAGTGGCTGTGGTTTCCCAGGCCCAGGGCCATGTTCCAAATGTATACCAGCTGTTCAATAGAGCAGGCTAACCTGTACCTGAACCAACTTAGCATACTTCCTAAGTAGATCAGGCCAGCCATTTTTGCCCAATCTACCCTCCCTGAATATCCATACACATCAGCACCTAGTTAGGTCAATCTAAGTGTAATGTTTCCACATAACCTTAGCTGACATAAATGTTTTCAAATCAGCAGCACTTGACAATATTCACCATAGAGTATGCAAAGAACTGGCTGAAGTATTTGCAAAATGATTTGTTATTATCTTTGAGCACTCATGGAGGCCAGGTAAAGTTTGAGAAGACTTGAAAAGGACAAATATAGTACCCATATTTAAAAGAACAAGAAAAAAAGGACCCAGAGAATTACAGGTGGTTCAGTCTAACTTCACTACTTGGAAATATACTGGAGCATCTCCTCAAACAATTGATTTGCAAGAACCTAAAGGATACAAGTGTGATAAGCAGCAACCAGTGTGCATTTGCCAAGAACAAATTATGCCTAACGAACCTAATTTCCTTCTATGATAAATATGATATGGTTTATGGATGGGGAGGAACCAGTAAAGGCTACCTACCTCAACCTCAGTAAGGCTTCTTACGCTGTCTCCCCTAAGTGTTGTTGGGAAAATTGGCATATAAATCAAATAAACACACAGAAACAAACATTTTCACATGTAAGCCAATAAAATGCAGCCTAAGTGAAACTACTGTTCTAAAACTAGATGCACAACTGAATGGCTAATACTCAGAGAGTATTCATCAAGAACTCCATGTAAACCCAGAACATGGATTCAGCTATGGGTGTGTCCTGGGGCTGGTACTGTTAAATATGTTCATTAATAACTTAGACAATGTCACTGACTGTACACCTAGTAAATTTGCAGACAATTGAGGGACAGGATTAAGATTCAAAGTGATTTTCACATATTGCAAAAATGGTCTGAAAAAGACTGATATTCAGTAAGGGCAAGTGTAAACTACCACACTAATGAGGATCAGTCAAATACACAAATATAAAATGTAGAATGATGAACTAAGCTATGATACTACAATAAAGGAACAACTGTTTATATGTGAGAAAAAGTTAAATAGGTGTCAACAACATAATTTTACTTCAAAATAAAAAGCTAATACTATGTTGGAATATATTAATTGAGATAGCATATGCAGTCTATCCAGTTGATATGCAGTTGGTGAAGCTTCACCTGGAGTGCTGTGTCCATTTTAGGAAAGATGTGGACAACTTGAAGAGGGTATAAAAGGAAAACAACTAAAATGGTGAGAGGTTATGAAAAATGACATTTGAGAAAAGTCTGGAAGCACTGGGGTTATTTAGTCTAAAGAAGAGAAAATGAGAGTAGGAAGAAGAGTTTGATAATAGTCTTCAAATATGGAAAAGTCTATTATAAAAGTGATAATAATTCATTATTCCCTGTGTCCCTGGGACACAACAAGTAGCAATAGGCTTAGGAGATTCAGTTCAGCTACCAGGAAAAGCTTTCGAGCAATGTTAGGAGCACTGGAATCTAAACAGGATGTAGCATCTGAGTCATTGGAAGATTTTAAGGGCAGGTTAAACAAGCGTGTATCTCAGGTGGTTTAAACCATGGAGTCTCAACCCAGTTGCTATGGCAACCTGGGGTGCCGTGAGATCCTTTCAAGTGTGCTGGAGGGTGTCACACAATGTTGGCACTGTTAGGGTTTTTTTATTTAGCATACAGTGATCACAGAGCAAGGAGAAATATATTCACAATTTTACATCCAAATTTTACAGCCAGCTGATTGCCTCAGGAGTACATTGTGAAGATACAATAGAGTTCCATTAAATACACGAAGAGGGCATTCAAACAGGATGTGATTCAAAGTTTGAAAAGGGGCATCACAGGTGCAGTTTGATGAACTAGTCCAGCCCCATCTATGTGACAGAAATCCAAATTTCCCATGTCCAGTCCTGATTTGGTTTAGAGAAGGCCAAAGATATCTAGGGAGATCAAATCCAGCTGGTCTAATGATGGGATTTGTAATAATAATTTCTATATTAGGGGTTGAACCAAACCACTCTTGCCTCCAGGCATCCTGGATGTTAAATGAGTCTTGTTCAAGTTGAATTGCTATTCTCCAAGCAGAATGTCTAGTTTTGAATCTTAGTGGTGGGTTTAAGAGATGTTCGTGTATAGGCTCCTGCAGATCATTTTTTTACTTTAGTCCATAATTTAGTACATTATTTTTTCTTCTTAATAAGGGAGGATGCATGTTACTATGAATAGGAAGCCATTGAAGAAAGGTAGGTTGGTTTGTTCCTATAGTTATTTGCATTGCTTGGTCGAGTTGTATGTCAACCTTAGCAGAGTGAGCATTGTTTAACCAGATTGGGGGCACAATATTCTGCTGAAGAGTAGGCCAACACTAAGGCTGTTGTCCTCAGTGCATCAGCATCATCTCCCCAAGAAATCCCAGTGAGTTTCTGGGACAAATTAATTACAGGTTTTAAACTTGGCTGCTGTCATAGTAAAGTGATAACTCCACTCCTCAGGGCTGGCCGGGCTGCCTCCTGCCTAGTTAATTACCAACTTAAAGACAAGGTATGAGGTTGGCTCTCCAAAGAACTGGCGACCTCCTGCATCTTAAAAGGAAGATCTACAAAGGATGGAGAACTGGAACCACCACCAAGAAGGAATATTCTGCTCTGGTCTGGACCTGCAGAGACCAAACCAGGAAAGCCAAGGCTGCAATGGAACTCCAGCTAGCTACAAATTTCAAGGACAATAAAAAGTCCTTTTTTAGATATGTAGGGAGCCGGAGGAAAAGCAAGGGCAACATTGGACAACTGACAACTAACGGCCAGGAAAAAACCAACCTGCTTTACGGGTATATTGCATCAGTTTTTCACCAGTCCCATGGGATGCCCCTGCCCACTGTGTGTCAGGGAGGCCCAGGTGAGGAAGATTCTTTACCCTCCATTGAAGCTGACCTCATGAAGGAACACCTTGACAGGCTGGATACCTTCAAGTCAGCCGGCACTGATGGTTTACACCCAAGGGTACGTAAGGAGCCGGCAAGCATTATAGCTTAGCCCCTGACACGAATCCTTGAGAAATCCTGGTGCTCTGGAAAAGTGCCCAAAGATTGGAAGAAATCTTCATGCCAATCTTCAAGAAAGGGAGGAAAGTAGATCCGGCAAACTACAGACCCATCAGCCTGACCTCTATCCTGGGGAAGGTCTTGGAAAAGATTATCAAAGGGGCCATCCTTAACAGACTAGCTGACAGCAATATCCTGAGGGATACCCAGCATGGGTTTGTTTCGGGTAGGTCTTGTTTGACCAATCTCATTTCCTTCTATGACCAGGTGACCTATCACCTGGACAAGGGGGAAGAGATTAATGTTGTATATCTTGATTTTAAAAAAGACTTCTATCTGGTATCCCACGATCACCTCTTGGCAAAACTGGCTAAGTGGGTCCTTGACCTTACCACGATCTGCTGACTGGGGAACTGGCTGTGCGGCAGGACCGAGAGGGTTGTGGTTTATAGAAGTCAATTATCATGGTGCCCTATGACCAGTGGGGTCCCTCAAGGCTCTATCCTAGGGCCTATACTGTTTAACATCTTCATCAATGATGTGGACATTGGTATCAGAAGTGGACTGGCCAAGTTTGCCGATGACACCAAACTCTGGGGTAAAGTATCCATACCTGAGGATAGCAGGGTGATCCAGGCAGATCTTGATAGGCTCATGAAATGGGCAGATGAGAACCTGATGCTGTTCAACACCAAAAAATGCAAGGTTCTCCACCATGGGAGGAAAAACCTGCAGCAAGCTTATAGGCTCGACAGTGCTATGCTGGTTAGGACTACAGATGAAAGAGATTTGGGGGTCATGATTGACCACAAGATGAAGATAAGCCTGCAATGTGATGATGCAGCTAGTAAAGTGACCAAAACGCTGGCTTGCATCCAAAGATGCTTCTCAAGCAAATCCCAGGATGTCGTTCTCCCTTTGTACTCCACCTTGGTGAGGCCGCAGCTGGATTACTGTGTCCAGTTTTGGGCTCCACAATTCAAAAAGGATGAGGAGAAGCTTGAGAGAGTGCAGAGAAGAGCCATGCGCATGATCAGAGGTCAGGAAAACAGACCTTATGATGAGAGGCTGAGAGCCATGGGACTCTTCAACCTAGAAAAGCGCAGGATCAGGGGTGATTTGGTGGACACCTATAAGTTTATCAGGGGTGCTCATCAGGATCTGGGGGAATGTCTGTTCACCAGAGCACCCCAAGGTATGGCAAGATCAAATGGTCACAAACTCCACTGCGACCGATTCAGGCTGGACATAAGGAAGAACTTCGTTACTGTCCAAGACCCCAAGGTTTGGAATAGACTGCCACTGGAGGTGGTTCAAGTACACACTTTGAATGCCTTCAAGACACATTTGGATGCTTATTTTGCTGGGATCCTATGATCCCTGCTGATTTCCTCCCCATGGAGCAGGGGGCTGGACTCAATGATCCTCCGGGGTCACTTCCAACCCAAATGTCTATTTAATCTATGAAAACACTGGTGACCTGTCCTGATCTTTCTAAGTTCTTTGCAACAGAAAATGCTCTATCATTTTTCCATAGCCAAAACACAAGTGAAAACTAAGAGCTGGCATTTTGCAAAGGCTGCCTCAAGTCTAACAAGGTTGAGAACCACTGGTTTAAACAGAAATGAGCCCCTTGAACAGGTTAAATTAGAGTAGAGGATCTCTTTAGGTTTGTCCAGTCTTACTTTTCATAGAAAATATGAACGACACATACCACCGGCAGCAACCAAGGGACAGCGATGACCCGCAGACACCGCCGACAGTGGCGGTGGTGGCTAGGGGGATCACGGACCACCCAGCACTGTCAGCGGTGCCTTTTTGTAGGGGTGCACCACCACATTCAGGGGGTGCACATGCACCCGTGTGCACCCCCTACATGTCGCCCCTGATAGAAAATGTATCTTTAGGGGAGATACCTTAACATTTTTCATTAAGTTATTTATTTTCTAAAACACTTACAAATATTAGAACCTTTTCACCAAAGCAGTAGAAAAATATATACAGTAATGTTAGACTGAGACATAATGAGCAACATGACTATTTATATGGAATGGTTGTATCCTCCAAAGTCATGCATGATTTTTTTATACTACTATAGATATCTGATAAAGAATCCCAAACATACACCTCACACAAAGTCTTTTTCCAGCTCTGTTGCATTCTGAAGGTTTTTAAGAGTTGAAAAATTACTAGACCTGGCAAGAGCATTTTATATTTATCAACTAACCATCTCCAGGAAAATGAACTTGCCATTCTGTCAGAAACTGTCTACTTTGGAAGACGTTCAGTAAAGAAATTACATTCATTCTTCCAGTTCATTGCCTCCCAGCCCTAAGGTTTATTCATAGGCTATATATTATGTAATACCCTAAAAAATGAATTGTGGGAGTATCAACTGCTTTAAAAAAATCAAACTGGATTGCATGCTTTGAATAAAAATCCATCTTTGCATGAAAATAGGTATTATGATGAATCTGCCTCAACCAAAGCCTTAGAAAGAAGTATGTGGTTGGTGAGGAGTAAATGAATTGAGACTCTCAGTATGCATTTCAATTAGATGGAAAAAAAGTTTTGATGTACAGCAAGCCCATACAGATACTAGTGCAACAGCAACTTGACAGCACTAAACAAAAATCAAGATGTCTTTTTAGGTTTCCTTCCCTTTGACTGGCCTCCCATGATGAGAGGAGGCATTCAGAATTTGACACTCTTAGTTTATGGTATCTAACAAATTAAAATTGTAGGAACAATAATAATTAATAAAGGACTAATCATCTCAGTATTAATATTATACAGTGCATAATATATTCTTGCAAATTGCACTAAGGATAACTATAGCCATGTTTTAGTCGGCATGGATACCATGCAGTCCTGTTCATTCAATGCTTTGCAGTCTCCACATACTTCTAAGTGCTAAAGAAATGCTAAACAGCAGAGAGATGGAGAAGGTCTAAGTTTAAGATCTAAGGTTTTTACTAAACCCTGGGTGCATCTACATGTGGACTGTAATGCACAGCTGCCCATTTTACTGAACATTAAAGTGTTGTGTAAAATACTCTGTGAATATGCTAATGCTCAGGAAAATAGGCTACTGCACATTAAGCATCATGAAAAAAGCAAGTGCTTTCACTACTTCTCTACTTACACCTTTAAGGGAACACTTGAGCTCCAAACCCCTCTTTGCCATCTGCTGCTTGACCACTGAAAACTGACTAAAATGCTCCCTAACCTATGGCACCTCAGCTATACTTGTCTCACCATGCCTTGCCAGTTCTTAGAAGAGGGGATTCTGCCAGCTAAAAGAATCACACTCTTGTCTGACACTCAGAAAAGATGGATCCCCTCTTCCAGAAAAAAGGCCTGCCTGTATGGTCAAGCGCTCTGGACTTACAGGTTAGGGACAGACATTCAAAAAGTCTGAGCCTCAATTGATTCAATCTAACCTGGCCTGATCCAGTTTGTAATTATACAGACATTCCCTCTGGACTGAAGAAATGCTGGCACATGCCTGCAGTGGCTCAGGTTAGAAGCGGGTGGGGGGGTGCTAGAGCAGCCCTCCCTCCCCTTCTGTAGTGCTGAAATGAGGGAGGACATGGCCAGGCCCTGGCAGGATGCTCTGATTAGGGAGGGGTTCCCCCCCTCCCCCTTTGCCGCTTCTGACCAGTGAGGGAGCCAGCATGGAACTGATAACAGAACATTGAGTTATACAGCAGGGTGTTACACAGAAAATGCTCTATTATTTTTCCATAGTCAAAACACAAGTGAAAAATAAGAGCTGGCATTTTGCAAAGGCTGTCTCAAGGCTAACAAGGTTGAGAACCACTGGTTAAAACAGAGATGAGCCTCTTGAACAGGTTAAATTAGAGTAGAGGATCTCTTTAGGTTTGTCCAGTCTTATGGTTCTATGATTCATAGAAAACATGAAGGACACATGCCCCCAGCTGAGCGGACATGGCAGTTGTGGGAGCATGGTGGCAGTAAGTGGGGGAGCTCCTGCAGATGCCGCTGGCACTGTCGGTGGGGGGTGGGAGATGCTGACCAGCAACCAAGGGGTGGCGACAACCTGCAGACACCACCGGCAGCAGCAGTGGCGGCCAGCAGGGATTGCGGACCACCCAACACTGTTGGCGTGCACCACCACGCTCAGGGGGGTCACCGATGGAAGATGGTCACCTCCAGTCCAGACATCACAGACCTAGATGTCACACTACTGGTACAACTCCCCCAGCGCAGCTGGAAAAAAAGGTATGAGGCCCTAGCATCACTGGGAGAGAGTACAGCAACAGAGGCCATGTGTACAGCTATGACCAGGCAAGCTGAGAGGCAACTGGGCAGCCAGAGGAGATGACATTGAGTCATCGTGGTGGGCAACTCCCTCCTGAGAGGAATGGAGGCAGCCATCTACCACCTGGATCCTACAGTATGGGAGGTATGCTGCCTGCCCAGAGCTAGAATTCAGGACATCACAGCAAGGCTTCCAGACCTAATCAGGCCCACTGACTACTACCCCATGGTCCTCATCCACGTTGGAATGAATGATGTGGCCCAGAGTAGTAAGGGATGGGTCATGGCTGACTACATGGCTCTGGGAGGCAGGCCTAGAGGCTTGAGGAGTCTTCTCATTGGTCCTCCTGGTCAGCGGCCACGGCCAGCACCACGGCAACTGCATTGAGGAGTTCAACTTATGGCTTTGGAGCTGGTGCCACCATGCAGGGTTCAGCTTTCTAGACCATGATCCTTACTTCCAGGATAAGACCTCCTATGTAGAGCTTTAAACTAGCTTTGTTGGGGGATGGGAATACCAAGGTCAAGACGAGATCAGGTAGGACAAGCCATGAGCCACACACTGAAAATGATCAGTTAAGTACTAAGGGGCCCACTAAGAATCAGGATAGGGGAATACTAAGGGCACCTATCAGCAGGGCTTAGGTGTCTGTATACTAATGCTAGAAGTATGGGAAACAAGCAGGAGGAACTTGCTTGCACTCCTGCTTGCAGACAAAGACTTAGACCTGGTTGGTCTTGTTGAAGTAGATTTATCCAGGCCTCTAACTTGACTTCAGAGTGAAGAAAACAAAATGCTGTTGCTTTGTATTTTAAAATGTTTTAAGATAAGAAAAACCCTTCTGCTTTATTATGTCTTTTACACTTCTCTGGGAACAAATGTTCTTCCTTTCCTAAAAACAAAAGAAGGTGATAACCGTTCTCAAAACAAGGTTGTGTTGCTGAGCAAGCAACTGTTATGATCTACCTTTGACTCTCTTTTCAAGGATGCTTCGTTTAAATCATGTATCTGTTTTCACAATTTTAGGTATGAAAAAGTATGTTAACTTAGAAGGGAGGAGTTCTTCTTAGATCTCCTCCCTACGATCGTTTGTATAAGCGCCAATAAACTCAGACTGGGTCTGTGAATTCTAATACCAAACACAATGCAAAGTTTGATTTCTTCCACAATTATGGTGCTGTGACTCGGATAGAGACGCCCGGAGTGATCAGTTGGAACACAGGCATCTCTTCAGTGAAGCCCTGGTGCTAAACCAAGGTAAGAGACCTTTTGAAATCTCTATTAGGGCTTTTCAGTGAGAGGCTGTCTCTGTGTCTTCCTGTTCACTGCTTGAGGCTTACTCTATCCGACCTTTTGCTGCCAGAATCTTAAGACCCACTTTGTAAGTAGTAACTGTAAGTAAAAACTGTGAGTAGAAAAAAAGTTAAAGACTGTGTTGCTGTTGTCAGTAAATGTGTTTCCCCATGTGAATTGAGTTAAGCTCCTTTTTGGAACTAGGAGTGAAAACCTTGTGCAGCCGCCCCAAGAACACCGGACTTGTTCTGTGTGCTCTTCGAAAGCAAGGTTGCAAGGTGGAAACTCTTAGAGTGCAAGTGTTTTCCACAATAAGCATTGACCAAGGCCGGGACTAGAGAAATGCTCTTGAACCTCGTGCCCCAACGCAGAAATTCCCTTGTGTGAATTGAGAGTATGAATTGAGAAATATGAGCCACTGACCAGGTCTGAGACTAAGGTTGGGTTCAGCCACCCCAAAGCTGTCCGGAAGGGCAGTTTTGAATGCAAGGGGGCCCAACTGGAACCTCATGACCCAGTGGACAGGTTTACCCTTTCCCCACCCTCATAAATGAGCCGTGTCTAACCATGAGTAACTGCATTGTGTGCCATTATTGCAGTGGAGTTTTGTCTTTGGATATTAGCCACAGCACTTCTGTGCCACTAGCAAATCTCACAACCTAAGCAGACACCCTCAATAATCCATTCCTTTGTGAAAGACCTGTGTGAATTGAGTTAAAGAAATGGAGAGTGGAGGATCTAATGATGTACCGGCTCTGCAAAAAAAAAAAAGGGACTTCAGCATTGTACATGTACACACACCATGGCCATAAGAGTTGTAAGTTTTTAGACAAATGCAATAGGTATACCATAGATGACTCTAGTTTGCAGTTTCCCCTGGAGGGAACATTTGACCTAAGTAAAATCATTCATCTCCGCAGAGCCCTTGAGTCAAAAGGCAGTAAAACGCCACGGACTCAGTGGGATTCAATTTTTGATTGGTACGAGGAAGCTTCCAAACAACGTTGAGAATCTCAAGTTTGGAGCCTTAAGGACTCCCAAGAGAAACTGAAATCTCAGATAAAGGAATTGAAAACCAAGGTACCAACAGGGGATCCCCCATCAATAACAACAGCACCAACACCACTTTATCCACAATTGACTGAGAATTAATCTGTAGAAGACATAATTGATTTCATTAGTGTGTCAACCCTATACCAGTCCCAGGCACAATCTAAATCCAAAGGAATCCAGAGTGATCAAACAGACTCTTCCTGTGGGAAAAGCTCACCCCAGGAACCTATCACCCAACAATTATCTCCTCACCCCTGGGCATGCCCACTGGAACCCTGATGTCTGCCTCCTGAAGCCTCTACCTCCTCTTATTTAAGGTCTGGCACCCAATATGGACCACTCCCACCTCCTAAACTCAAAAAGGCTCTCCAAATGCCCTTACATCAACTCCCAGGGCAGGGTCCAAATGGGGAATCTACAGTCACAGTTCATGCCCCCTGGACTCCAGGAGATCTCCTAAACCTTGTTAAGCAATTTCCCAACATCCGGGAAGAACCCCAGAAGTTTAAAGATGAATTAGAAACTGTAATCAATTGTTATGAGCCAACCTGGACAAATATAAACCAATTAATGAGAAGTATTCTGCCTTCTGAGGTTTGTGATCACCTCATCAAGCAGGCTAAATGGCCTGCTTAAGATCCCGGAGGAGAGGGTTGCTTAGTGAGTGCCCAAGAACGTCTTCTTGAGGCTATACTTAAGATTTGCCCTAGAAAAACTGACTGGGCAAAAATAATAATTGCAAGCAAAATAAAGGAGAATCCCCAGCGGATTACATGGACCATTTAAAACTAGTATTCAAAAGACATTCAGGTATTGAGAAGGCAGCTGAAACTGCCCCAGATGCAGTTGCTGCTGCTTTCATTCAAGGACTGATTCCTAAAGTCAAGGAACAATTGCATACAATTGCTGTAGGCTGTCAAACTAAGACACTGGCAGAACTAATCACCATTGCTAATCATTGTACAACCTGTTAAGAATAGAAAAAGGAAATCATAGAAACTAAGTTAATGTCATTACAACTGAAGACTTTTAAAGGCAGAGGGTTCCTTCGGGGACAATTTCGAGGCAGGGGACATGGTTGTGGGATGGGACAGGGAGGGTTTCAGTCCCAAATTAGTGACAGTTGTCACTATTGTGGTCAACCAGGACACTGGAAGGCCCACTGTCCTCATTGGCCTGGCCAGCCAGAGATGACAATTGACCTGCCACTACCTCCTCCCACTGAATTCTCTGTTCCAAATCAAAGAGCCTCCTGTTAGAACAGCCTGAGGAATAGTAATGTCATCAGTGCCCCACTTTTCTTACTTAGTCAAGAAGACCCCTTTGTTTCCTGCATAATAAATGGCCTCTCTACAAAATGTTTAGTAGACACAGGTGCAAGCCGTTCTACTCTCCAAGCTGAAGAATTTGCTACAACTCCTCTATCCTCTGATGTTATAAATGCTGTAGGAATTTCAAATCAAATAGTTCCTCATCCTGTGTCCCAACCCCTACAGGTTTCTCTAGGTCCTATTTCAGATCAACATGCCTTTCTTCTAAGTCCCTGTTCTCCTGTTAATTTGTTAAGAAGAGATTTGCTTTGTAAACTTGGCTGTACTATTTATTGTTCTCCTAATGGGGTTTATCTAGATGTTCCCTGTATTAATGAGCTGGCAGTGCTCGCTGTTTTAGATAACTCTCCCCCTGCACGGGAGTTTTCTGATCTTTCTGTGTTGCAAGAAGAAATCATACAGGCTATCCCTCCATCTCTCTGGTCTCAGCATGCTAATGAAATAGGGTAAATCCATACTGCCCAGCCCGTAAGAATTAAATTAAACCCAGCTAAGCCTTTACCTAAAGTTGCTCAATACCCTTTACGCCCAGAAGCCGAAGATGGGATACGCCCTGTTATAATTGCCCTTTTGAAGCAAGGTATAATTGTTCCAACTAAAATCCCATGTAATATGCCTATTCTTCCTGTAAGGAAACCTGGAAAGAATACCTACCACTTTGCACAAGATCTCCGTGCAGTAAATCCTGTAGTTTCACCTACTTTTCCTGTTATACCAAACCCAGCTATTATCTTGTCCTGTATCCCTCTTGATGCATGTTATTTCACTGTTATTGATTTGTGCTCTGCATTTTTCTCCATCCCTATACACCCTGATAGCCAGTTTCTCTTTGCATTTACCTGTCAAGGACTCCAGTATACCTGGACTCTATTGCTCCAAGGTTATACTGAACCCCCTTCTCTATTTTCTCAAATACTAAAGAAAGACTTAGATGACATAGTATTTAAGGGGGGTTCTGTGCTTGTGCAGTATGTAGATGATTTTCTTTTAGCATCTACCTCCCTTGAAGCCTGTAAAGCTGATTCCTTAACTCTCCTCACCTCTCTTGCCCTAAAAGGCCATAAGGCATCTAAAGAAAAGCTACAACTTTGTCTTCCCCATGTCCACTATTTGGGTCATGAAATTTCTGCTGGAGAATGACTGCTTTCCTCCTCCAGAATACAAGCCTTTCTTAAAGTCCCTAAGCCAACCACTGTGTCCCAAATGCATACCTTTCTAAGTATGGCTAGCTATTGCTGCTGGTGGATTCTGGGCTATGCTTCTATAGTCAAGCCACTACAAAACCTGACTCTTGTTAATACCCTTGAATCTTCACGCTGGACCTCAGAGGCTGAAGCCGCTTTTGTTTCTATTAAACAAGCTCTATCACAAGCTCCTTTTTTAGGCCTTCCTGATTACACTAAGCCCTTCTTCCTTTTTTGTCATGAAAGAAATAGATTTGCACTTGACGTGCTCACACAAAAGCACGGAGACAAGCATCGTCCCATCGCTTATTATAGTTCTGCTCTTGACCCAGTTGCAGCTGGTTTTCCTCCCTGCCTTCGTGCTATAGCAGCAGCAGCTATCACTGTCGAACTTTCCTGTACCCTTGTATTAGGCTCTCCACTCACTGTTGCTGTCCCACACGCTGTGGCAGCTCTTTTGCTAAAAAACTAAAACCCAGCAAAATGCAAAATTGACTAAATACAAAATCTTGCTCCTCTCTGCTGAAAATGTCACGCTAACTAGATGCCCTGTTTTAAACCCCACTTCTTTGTTATCTACCCCTTCAGATGGTGAACCCCATGATTGCATTACTGTTACTGCTCACTTAACAATGCCCTGCACTGATCTAAAAGATACCCTCTTACAAAACCCAGAGCTAGTATTCTGTGTTGATAGATCATGTCACAGAAGCTCAGAAGGTTCCCTTGCTGCAGGATATGCAGTATGTTCCCAATATGATGTCATAGAAAGCCATCCCCTGCCTGATGTGCATTCAGCTCAAGTTGCCAAGTTTGTGGCCCTCATGAGGGCTTGTACCTCTGTTAATATTTTTACTGATTCTTGCTATGCTTTTGGTATTGTACATGATTATGGTCAACTTTGGAAGCAAAGAGGCTTCCTCACATTGGGAGGTACCAAAATCAGTAATGGTCCATATGTAGAAGCCTTGCTAAATGCATTACAATTGCCTTCTGCTATTATTAAATGCCAAGCCCATCAGAAACCTTATGATGATGTTACACGTGGAAATGCTCTGGCAGGCTCCACTGCCAAAGCTGCAGTTATTTCCACTCCTCAGGCCACACCTGTGTTTTTGTCCATCCCAACTGCCCAGTCTCCATTCGCAAGTCTTCATGACGTTGCCCTCCTCCAAAATCAGGCTCCAGAACCAGAAAAATGTTCATGGAGACTGGCTGGGTGTTTGTTACACCCTGACCATTTGTGGCACTCCCCAAATGGCCGCCTGGTTGCCCCAATGGTCCTCCTTCCCTACCTCGCTCGCATACACCATAGCATGGCACATGTGAGCAAAGGGAGGATAATAGAAGCTGTTAAGCTTGATTGGTTTGCTCCAACCTTTCCATCTCTAGCTCAGTAGTACTGTTATGCCGGCCCTAGTTGTCAAGCCCATAATGTGGGAGAGCATTGCTCTATATGTTAGGGAACAATATACATTCTCTGTAATAAAGATGGGGACAGAGGACAGGCAAATCGAAGTCCTATGGGTCAGATTACAAGGGGGTTTAATTTCATAGGTTTCATAGACTTTAGGGCTGGAAGGGACCTCAGAAGATCACCGAGTCCAGCCACCCGTCCAAAGGACAGGAAGTCAGCTGGGGTCATAGGATCCCAGCAAGATAAGCATCCAATTTACTCTTGCAGGTGTTCAATGTAGGTGCTTGACCCACCTCCGATGGCAGGCTATTCCAAACCTTGGGGGCTTGGACTGTAAAGAAATTCTTCCTTATGTCCAGCCTGAAACAGTCTTGCAGTAGTTTATAACCATTCGACCTTGTCATCCCTTGGGGCGCTCTGGTGAACAAATTTTCCCCCAGATACTGGTGGTCATCCCTGATAAACTTATAGGTGGCCATCAGATCACCCCTGAGCCTGCACTTTTCCAGGATAAAGGGCCCCATGGTTCTCAGCCTGTCATCGTAAGGTCTGTTTTCCTGACCTCTCATCATGCACATGGCTCTTCTCTGGACTCTCTCAAGCTTCTCCACATCCTTTTTGAATTGTGCGGGCCAAAACTGGACGCAGTACTCCAGCTGCGGCCTCACCAAGGCCTTGTACAAGGGGAGAATGACGTCCCGGGATTTGCTTGAGAATCATCTATGGATGCAAGCCAGCGTTTTGCTCGCTTTACTAGCCGCAGCATCACATTGCAGGCTTATGTTCATCTTGTGGTCAATGATGACCCCCAAGTCTTTTTCTTCCATAGTGCTAGCCAGTGTAGCACTGCCAAGTTACAGTAGCGGGAAAAGGGTAGTGGGGAAAGGGACTCGGTAGTGGGGGTTTACTACAGACCCCACACCAGGGGGAAGAGTTAGATCTAGAATTCTCAAAACAGCTCTCAAAGGCAGCATGCTCAAAAGACCTAGTTGTCATGGGTGACCTAATTTACCCAGACATCTGCTGGGAGGAGCAGTCAGCCAGGTCTGCCCACTCATGTAGGTTATTAACCCGCATACAGGATCTGCATCTAACACAGAAGGTATGCAGTCCCACTAGAGGAGATGCCTTATTCGACTTGGTGCTGGCCTCGGGGGAAGATCTGGTGGGAGAGCTACAGGTACAAGGCAACCTAGGGGATAGCAACCACCAGTTGATAGGATTCACTATCTGGTGTAAGGTGGGAAAGACAAATAGTAGAGCCGTACTGCTGGACTTCCAGAAGGCCTACTTCAACGAGCTCAGGAGATTGGTTAGGGTGGGACTGAGGGGTAATTGCATCTGTGAGTTGGGGGTCCAAGAAGGGTGGGAGTTCCTCAAGGGACTGATCCTACAGGCACAGAGGGACAACATCCCAGTACATGCAAAGGGAGGCAAAAAAGCCAAGAAACCTTCTTGGCTGAGCCAAGAAATCCATGAGAGCCTTCAGAGGAAAAAAAAGGCCTAAAGGCTGTGGAAGCAGGGGGCAGGCACCAAGGAGGAGTATACCTACTTGGCTCGCACTTGCAGGGAAGCAGTGAGAAAAGCCAAAGCAGATACAGAACTCAAGTTGGCATCAAAGATTACGGATAACAAAAAGTCCTTCTTTAAGTACATATGGGCAGGAAGAAGGCACAGGGAGCAGGAAGAAGGTAACCTAGGGCCACTACAGAATGGACTAGGGCAACTCGTAAGTGATTGGATCGAAAAAGTGGAGCTCTTAAATCATTGCTTTGCTTCTGTTTTCCTTGACATGGATACAGCTGCACCTCCTAATTAGTCTTTAGTCTGGAGTGAGAGTAAAACCAACTCACCAACGATCAGCACTGACCTAGTGAAGGGGCACTTGGAAGGGTTGGATGTATTTAAGTTGGCAGGCCCCGACAATCTACACCCAAGGGTACTAAAGGAATTGGCCAATGACATAGCAGAACCCCTGGCACTGCTGTTTGAGCGCTCATGGCACTTGGGACAGGTCCCAGAGGACTGGAAAAGGGCCAATGTGGTCCTTATCTTCAAGAAAGGAAGGAAGGAGGACTCAGGTAATTATAGGCCAGTTAGCCTCACCTCTGTTCTCAGCAAGACCTTAGAAAAAATCATAAAGGACCACATTTGCAGGAGGCCAGCAGGTACCACAATGATAAGGGGCAACCAGCATGGGTTTATAGCAGGCAGATGCTGCCTGACTAGCCTGGTCTCTTTTTATGATCAGGTCAGAAAGTGCTTAAATGCAGGGAAGTAAGTAGATATTATTTACCTAAATTTTAAAGAGGCCTTTGACACAATGGCACACACAATTCTTATGAGCAAACTAAGTAGCTGCGATGTGGATTTTTTCACAGTAAGATGGGTGAAAAACTGGCTTGTGGGACACACCCAGAGAGTGGTGGTGGATGGCTCAGTTACTCCCAGGAGGGATGTGGGCAGTGGTGTCCCCCAGGGCTCTCTCCTTTAACCAGTACTGTTTAATATCTTCTTCAGTGATTTGGACGAAAGTTTTGAAAGCACCTTGTCCAAATTCGCAGATGACACTAAACTATGGGGCATAATAAACACACTGGGGGGCAGGGATCGAATTCAGGCAGATTTGGATAGACTAAGGAAGTGGGCAAATCAGAATAGGATGCAATTCAACAAGGATAAATGCAAGGTGTTGCAACTGGAGAGAAAGAATCCCCAACACACCTATAGACTAAGGGGTACCATTCTGAGCACCACAGTGGAAAGAGATCTCGGAGTTCTGATTGACACAAAAATGAACATGAGTTGCCAGTGTGATGAGATAATAAGCAAGGCTAACTGCACTCTTTCTTGCATCAGCAAGTGTATCATGAGCAGGTCTAGGGAAGTGATAATTCCTCTCTATGAGGCATTGGTGAGGCCACAGATGGAGTACTCGATCCAGTTTTGGGCACCGCACTTCAAGAGGGATGTGGATAACCTTGAGAGAGTTCAGAAGAGGGCTACTCCTATGGTTGAGGGCCTGCAGGTAAGACCCTATGAAGACAGACTGTGGGATCTGAATCTCTTCAGCCTCCACAAGAGAAGGCTGAGAGGTGACCTTTTGGCTTCCTAAAAACTCATCGGGGGGGCAGCAGGGAATGGGGGGCACTCTGTTTACTAAGGCACCCCTCATGGTTACCAGGAATAATGGCCACAAACTAAAGGAGAACAGATTTAGATTGGACATAAGGAAGAAATTCTGTACAGTAAGGGTTGCCAAAATATGGAATGGGCTTCCAAAGGAAGTGGTGCTTTCCCTTACCCTGGAGATGTTCAAGAAGAGATTAGACAGGCATCTGGCTGAGGTTACCTAGCCCCAGCGCTCTTTACTGCCTGGAGCAGGGCATTGGACCGAATGATCTACCAGGTCCCTTCCGACTCTAGAAATCTATGAAATCTATGAGAAAGTTGTTAACATTAGCTCATCAAACAAAACAAAAGGCTCTCTGATTAGTTCAAGCTCTTCTTAAACAACTTTTTCCAAGGTAGAAACAGAAGAACATTACCAGCTACCTGTTAATTAGCTCCAAAAAGCCCCAAGCCAACACTGTCCTGTCTGCCTTTGTCCTGTCTCAAAAGGGAGCACATAAAAAGTGGAAACAGGGAGAGATCACCAAAGAGGAATATACCTCTTCTGCTCGTGCTTGTAGGGAGGCAGTTAGACAGGCCAAAGCTACCATGGAGCTGAGGATGGCAACCCAAGTAAAAGACAATAAGAAATT
>NW_017728920.1:10482402-10506273 GCF_001723895.1 Crocodylus porosus | reverse complement strand
GCAGAGCCCTGCCCAGGGTTGCAAATCATGGGATGCTGGCGGAGTCTGGTTTAACTTAAACCAGGAAGGGGTCTGGAACAGACATTGCATAAACTGGTTTGCCCAAAATCAGTTAAGTCTGATACTACATTCAACCAGGTTTATCTCAAAACAGATTCAGATATTTTCAGACTGGTTTATGTGCACAGAACATCTATTCTGTTACAGGCTTAAACCAGTCTGTGATCATTCAAACCCGTTTATGTATAATGTCTGTCTCTAGCCACAGTTATCACTGACACTAAGGAGGTTATAAAATATAACAAAAAGAATTATTATCAAAAAGAAGAACAAGCATAAGAAATCAGTACCTCATATGCTGAGGTACAGGCAGACATATGAGATTAAGAAATAAAATATCAGAACAGTAACATGTTCTTACCCTACATTTTAAATCCAAGATTGCAGTTCCTACTCAGCTCAACAAACTAGAAAGCAGATTTTGTGTCTGACCTCTCTGCCAGGACCTCCAGCAATTTCTTCTGTCAGCCTGCTGGCTGAGGGATTGCAACCTTCCTTGTAGGAGACAAAACCCTGCTCTTAAGGCAAAGCTTAAGTACAGCTTCTTATCTGGCCATTTACATACCTCCCCCATTGGATTCTCAGGGAGCCCACACTATGCATACAATTTCCTGCCCCTGCCCAAAGGTAAGCGTTTAACCAAAGCAAAAATCTCCCCTGATATAATTAAGATGAAGAAAATATTTGAATTCCTTCAGACATGAAGATCCAATATCCTGAAGATTCTGTCTCTCAATTTCCCCCACAGTGAGAAATGTTCATCCTGTTGCTAGATGCTGCATGTATTTGGGTTTCTCCTTTAAACATCTACATTTGTCATTGTCTGAAAGGGCTTATTTGAGAGTGAACACATTCCTGTCATATGCTAAGGCTTAGCAATTACTGCTCTTCAGCCATTTAGGTTCTGAGCCTCTTTTCGGAGCCAAAGAAACTCACTGCTGGCCACTCAAAACTCATTATCATATTGTGCAATCTTGGCCCTATTATATAAGAAATATATTTTATATCAAATAACACAATGCATATAAACATAAAGACAAGTCTAAATTAAGGTAACCATTGGTCCTGTTTTATACCACACGATCCTGCTTTAACACCCTTTGTCCCCTGTCCATTTCTAAATGAGAAACAGACCACAAAAAGTCCTGTTTTTCAGTTCATTGGTGGAAATACCTGTCAACCATTTGTCCTTGTGATTTTATTGGCTGTACTTAGAGGTAGGGCAATGCACAGCCATGAGGAGCAGGGTTCTGGGACAGCCAAGGAAGAAAGCAGGAAGGGAGGAAAGAAGCCTTTTTGTGGTGGCCCCACTTCTTGGTGCTGATTGGCCAAGGAGGCAGCTGCCCCATCCCTCACCACTGATTAGTGAAGGAGAGCAATGGTTCCCCCACCACCATGGGGATATCCTGGGGAATCATCAGTGGCCACCTTAGTCTAAATACAGCTTGATGCAGAGACCACATATGTCATATCAGTAAAACAAACTCAAGAAAACATGAATGACAAGCCGTGAACACCCCCCTGCACCAGAGTGTAGTCTGTGACATTGTGCTTTTTGGTAGCTTGATCAGCAAGTCAGAGTGCCAGAATCCAAAAGTTATGGTAGCAAAACCCACAATTTTTCTTATTTTTTTTTAATTTATTTTAAAATGCATTCCCTCCCCTTCCCCAGCCATTTCTGACTTTTTCTCTCCCTCTCTATTCCCTATAGATAAGTATAAGTGAGCTCAGACTTAGGATAAGCTTTAACATTTTTATTTTGATAGCAAGTTTTTGGTTTTGGATAGCCACTGTTTTATATTGTAGTATTATTAGGTTTGTATTGATTCTTACTATTGTATATTGTATTATTATCATTTTTGTATTGATTTTTATTCTTTCATATGGATAGTGTATGGTTTAGGCCTGTGTTTGTAAGTGAACCAAAGTCATGTCAAGTTTCCATTTTATATGTTAAGCCTCCATCTTCTGTCCTCGGCCTGGGAAACCACTGTGTTGCAACTGTATGAGACACGTACCCCTCTCATATAAATTGGTTCCCAGATGAATGAGAATGATTGGGAATAATTGAAATACAATGGTAGCAGGCCTGTACTGAATGGCCTCTAAGGACTGGGCCATCACCTCGCATTGATTTATCCAGGAACCACGGACCTCACCCAGGAACAGAGACAGGAACTCAGCATTTGAAAGACAAAAGACCCTGCAGAACCAGCACCTCTACCATTGCACCCCACCATTACAGACACCCAAAACTGCACATCCCTGCACGGAGCACACATGCTCAGTACGCCAGGGGGTGACCCTTGCGTGGGCATGCTTCCTGTCACTAGAGTCACACAAGGTCTGCCCCTATAAGAAGGGGGGCTCCCAGACTCAGGGGGACACCCTCTCCATCTGAACCAGCACCATGCCACATCACCTATCTACTCAGTGGCCCTGCCAGCGACCCCTCTCTGGACAACACCTACTGGACAAGGACCCCGTTCCAGCCTGGGATAGGTAGATATTACCTGCACACTTCTTCCTATAATTTGGACCCTCTCTCTCTCCTCCTGGACTTCAGTGGACTTTAGCCCCTGCACAAGCCTCTCTAACCCTGCTGCCATTCTGTGTGTGTGTGGGGGGGAGTGCAAGGGAACCAATAAGACATTGTGTCACCATCTTCCCTGTTCAATAAAACCACTGTCATTTGTAACCCTGAGTTGGGTCATGTTTTACTGAGTCCCTGTCCCTTCCTTATCTTTAATTCCAGCCTTGTTCTCTCTCTCTCTCTCAGCTCCAGTCCCCCCTCTCCTACTTTCCTGATCTCCTCCCAATTCCATCTCCCCTTTTCTGCAACCTCTCAGCCTCTCCTTGCTTTTATGCTGTCCCTGCTGCCTTTCAGCCTCCTGTGCCATCTACTGCCTTTTCCCTATAACTTTCTGCTGCCTTTTTCTGCTTTTCCACTGCCCTGCTGCCTTTGAGCCTCTCCTGCCACTTTTCCTGTGATTTTCTGCTGTCCTCTCTCTGTTTTCAGGCTTTCCCCACACCTTCTGTAGTCATCCCCCGCCCCCCTCAGCTTCCCAGCTCCTTGTGGCTGTCCTGTAGTTTTCTGCAGCAGCTAAAGCCTTTCTCCAGCTTCCAGCACCTACTGCCGCTCCCTGCAACTTCTCTAGCTGCCCCAGAGCCATTCTCTGGCTCCCCACACCCAGAGCCCCTCTTTAACACCCACAATTTTCCCTCTCCCCACCTACCTTTTCAGCTCCCCTGTAGCTCTGGCTCCAGTCCCAGACTTTGTGCTGACATTGCTCCCGTGTTCTGCAAGCTTTGGATGTTGTCTTTCAATCAATTAAGATCAATTATTAACTTAAAGTTACCCCCAAGCCTCAGTTCTTCAGCCTAGGCCCCTATAGTCTACCAGTTCTAATCCCAGTCCTGGTAACTTCACTCCCAGCAACTTTCACTCCCTACACTTACCTTAGCCTTTCCCCAGGTATCCCAAGCACATACATACACATCACAACACCCAACTTTGGAACTCACCTGTGTGTATGTGTAGGTGGGTGGTATGTGTGTGAATTAGTGAATACACATATATGTATATACACAAATATAGATATCATTGTGTGTGTGTGGTATATTAATTAGTAATCCACGTATATGTATTAGATGTGCAGGTGTTGGTAACTGATTCTGTCTAAATGTGGTGTGTGTAGCGCATATGGGCTTAAACTGGTGATAGGTGTACATGAACCTAGACTGGTTATTTTGAACATGTGTGTATCTGAGTTGCTAGGGTGAGTGTGTATGCCTAGTAGGGGTATGCATCTAGTGAGTATATGTGTGCTTAATTGATTTTTATGTGTGCATGTGCAATTGTACACCATGCCCTCCCTTCTAACAGCACAATATTGAGATCCTGAGCATTGCCCTGACCTCTCAGGGTGACATTATAATGCAGTTTACAGGAAGTAAACTTTCAAAGACAACTATCCCGAGCTTTAGTTAAAGTGCCCCCGCTGCCATTTTGAAGTGTGGGGATGCTGAACATATGAGACGCAGAGACTGATGAAGCACACATGAGACACAGAGACTGATGAAGCACACGAGACACAGAGACTGATGAAGCACACTAATTAGCACACTCCAGCAGATTCAATTAATCATGTCTGCTCTGACGCACTGTAACTACAGCACATCAGAGCAGCATCCCCACACATCTAAAAGGCACCCATAGAGTGCTCTGAATGGTACAATGACTTCTTCTTTTATGTAATATAATAGGAGAGAGGTGGCCAACCTGTGTATGGCATATGGTAGATCAGGGAAGGCACAATGGCAGAAAGAGAAGCAGAAAGCAGAGCAGGAGACTGAGCATATGGCATGCCTGCCAAAAAGGTTGGCCCTCACCATAGTAGATGCTGTGCATGTCTCAGTTCTGATACTAGAGCAATCTAAACTCCTAGTGGAGCTAGGAGGTCTCTAAAACTTCACTTTCTTTTCCCATTACTGCTCACCTACCTCAATAATTGGTTATGTTATGATATTGTAAAACCATTGTTCTAGGGCTAATATTACAGGAGTATATCATCAGCAACTGGAATTTTTAGATCATGCCTTAGTAAATATATAACTTGAAGTGGATAACAATTTCCTAGTATTCAAAGACATTTGTACAGCTAATAGTACATAAATATTTTATATTCTTTATTGAAAGATGTATTTCTTTCTTTAAATTATATCTAAAAATCCCATGGAATCTAAGAGAGGGTTATTTTCCATTAAGACAGTTGTTAGCAAATAAGAATATAATTCTAGTGAGTCCAAAAGAAAACTGAAGATGGGGGAAAATCCTTGGACACAGCATGTAATCTTAAATGCATCCCCAAAAGGTGACCCATGCACTGTCTCTGCTGCCTTTCTGCTGCCTGGGAGTACCCAGGAACAGGCTGACTTGTCCCTGTGGCAGTGCAGGAAGGTGGCAGGGTGGCTGAGTGTGCTGGTGGCCAGAGAAGGCACCTGGGATGATGCATGGGGCACTGGAAGCCTGCCAAGCCCAAGCTTCCCTGAGCATGCCAGGGCTTCCAGCACTCTATGCACCATCCCTGCCACCTTCTCCGGCCACCAGATATGTACATGTGCATGATTTTTTTTATCCACAACAGGGTAATTTGCCCTTATCAAATTAAAATATATCCAAGGTAATCTAAGTTGCCATGCTCAAATAAGTTTTTACATGAAAAAAAGCATGCGCGTGTACACAGTGACACCATTATATTGGACAAATGATGATTTCTCATCACTTTTTGTCGTGTGTACATGGCCCCACCATCATGTCTACAAGCGCCCCAGGTGCTTATATACCTTGCAGGAACAAATCCATTAGAAATACAATAGTTCCATCCAATTGTTATCATTGTAGCTGCCACAGAAACTGCTCTGATTCTGAAAGAATAAATAGAAAAATGTTCTCAGAGAGCTTTCAAAAAGATAAAACTGTAAAAAAAATGGTTTTAAATGTACCTTTAGAACTACAGTACTAAAATGGATATAGTACAGTAATAGTATAATGTAATACACCAACTTACAACTGCACTTATGTGGGGGTTGGGGACAAGAGAGCATATGGTCCACTTACTCACCGATACGTCTGCATAAGAGGCAGTCAAGAAACAGCGTTGTGCCAGTGTTCTTGTCAGGGTTACATGCTCATAAGAAGAACATGTTTGTGCCATTTCATTGTAGCCACACATCCAAGTGCATACACCAGTGGTTCTAAACTGTTTTCTAGCCTCCAGGCACCCCTTCATAGCCTCCCTGAATTTGATAATATTCCAGCTGAGAACCAGGCACTTCAGTCAGGGTGCTCAGTTAGGGTCCTGCTGCCACTGCCACTGCCATAGCTGGGTGGAAATGCCCTGTGCATCTCCTATGAAACTAGATTGTGAAGCAGCTGCAACAGAAGGAGGTACATTAAGTTTATCCAATGTGCAGTTCTGCTGTAGCCCTTCCTTAGCCCACATGCACTTCCCATAAACACCGGACAGTTCCATGTGCTAGTGGAAAGCATGGGATTTATGTGTTTTTTCTCCCAGGCTGCCACTAGGGTGGAACTGCTCTGCACACCTCTGTTTCCGGGGTGACCAAGTGGCATAAACCTAATGCAAGCAAGAGCATCCACTCTTGTTGCAGCCACTTCCCAATTTGGCTCCACATGAGGTACATGGTGTAGTTTCACCTGGTGGCAGGAGCCTTGCCACAAAACCTCTGAAAGGGTCTTGTGGCACCTCACTTGAAAACCACTGATATACATAAACAAAGCACCCTGCATGCCAGGCAATCATCAAATCAGACCAGCAGTAGGAGAAGTTGGTATCATACCTCTTCTCACATACAGGAAGGACACTTAATCTACCTCCTTCAAGGGCTCGTGCAAGTATTGTGTCTTTCTCTACTAGCATAAAGTCAAATACAGCTGTGATACTTATAGACAAGCATACATCTGTACAGCACTCTGTAGGCTCTCTAACCATAATTAAGCCAAATCTTTATTTATATTTTCTGATATAATGGATGGTCTTAGGAAATCTTTCAAAATTCCCACATATCCTTGCTGCAGGTTTCAAGCATATAGATGTGTTTCTAGCATTATTTTCCAGTTATACTGGTGTTCACTGTTAAATAACAAAGTAGTGAAATGTAAAAACATTGGAGTTATGAATCTGTCACACACCGTATTGCAATTCTTGAAGATATTGTAGCATAACTCAGTTCCCATCACAACAGCTAATCTTTCATAAAGCAGATATCTAAACACTAATGTTTTTCTTAGGAAAAAAGTACCAAGCTATATATGTATTACATAATCTCCACCTTGGGATGAAAGCAGTGTGATTGTTTTCATTAACCTTTCATTCTCATAAAAGGGCAAAATCAATACCAAATTTATTCAAGCAAGTGAAAGGCAATTTCAAGCAATTTCACATGGGATTTCATTTCCATTGCCTTTTTCCTCCCACAAATTCTAATAAAAAATAATATGATCTGTCCAAATGTAAGACAAATATAAAAGCCAAGATACTGTCAGCTTTTCAAAGACACTGAATGAAGTCTCCCTTTTACAGCTGGATAATTGTCTTACTAAAAATATTTCTTTCTTTGAATCTTAAGCAAGCCTGCAAGGCAATGGTTTATTGACAACCTCTGGAGCTCTTTGTCATATGGAAGAGCTGAACTAGGCCCTATTTTAGATGAAGCAGATATGATGCATCTATATTTTTCTATGACAAATTAGGCAATTTCTTTTCCGTGCACTTTGCCCTTTAATCCTATGAACAGAGATTTAAATTACATGGGGTTTGATAAACTTCACAATTTTCCTACTTCACAGCATATATTCCCAAGGCATTTTGGTCTAAAAGTCATATTCCAAAAATATCTGACAAAAATGTTAATACAAGCACAAGCTAATTCCTTCTACAGCCTTATTTTTAAAGGAGAAAATGCTGAAAGAGAGTAATAAATTATTAATAATCATTTAATACATTATTTGGCTTTATATCACTTCTTTGCAAGTATCCCACATTACCACATTTCCCTTTTGTATCCCTAGCAGAAAAGAGGTCAGTTTGAGGGGGTTTGTTGGGTTTTTTTGTTTGTTTTTTTTTCACAGTAGAATGCTAGGTACAGATATTCATTTTCTGTCTGTTCAGGTTCTAACCTCATACCTGTCACCCTGCTATTTGAGTACTTAGTAGTATTATTAAATAACTTTACCAAAGTCATATATTTGTGAAGTCCTCAGTACTCCCTGAGCTACACATGGACACTTACATACCTAGCTGCACCAAATTAGGTGGTAAAGAAATTCAGAGATGGCCTGCCGCCACTCTTAAAGACACCCAAAGTAACGAGTGGCATTCCCTGGGAACACTAGTAACACACAGAAATCATAGAAACATAGAACCAGAAGCAACCTGTAAGATCATCAAATCCAGTCCCCTGCCGCGGGCAGCAAGTTATTGGGCTCAGATGAGCTCAACAAGGTGCCTATCCAGACTCATCTTTTACACCTCCAAGGAGGGTGACTGCACTACCTTTGCTGGGAGTATGTTCCAGATTCTCATGACCCCTACAGAGAAGAAGTTTTTCCATATATCCAACTTAAATTTACCCTCTGTTAGGTTCTGTCCATTGGTCCTCATCCTCCCTTGAAGTGCTGTCCTTACTTGTTGCTCTCCTAGTTCTTGGTGCTCCCCCCGATGTACTTGTATCTATCCACCTTCTCTCCCTCCAGCTGAACAGGCCCAGTTCCCAGAGTCTTTCCTCATAGGGCCTACCCTCCATGCCTCTAACTAAATGGGTGGCCCTTCTTTGTACCTTCTCAAGATTATCCACATCCTTCTTGAAGTGTGGTGCCCAGAACTGGACACAGTACTCCAGCTGAGGCCTCACCAACACTGAATAGATAGGGAGTACCTCCCTGGATCTACTGGCCACACATCGGCTGAAGCACTCCAGAGAGTTTTGTTTGCCCTTTTGGCAGCCTCGTCACACTGTTGGCTCATACTCATCTTCCAGTCGATTGTGACCCCCAGGTCTTGTTCAGATGCTGTGCCAGCCAGTGAACTACCGCCCATTATATATTTGTGGTGAGGGTTCTTACTACCCAGGTGAAGGACCTTGCACTTCTCCCTGTTAAACTTCATCTGATTTTGTTCCACCTATAAATCAGTCTGTCACGGTCATCCTGGATCTTTTCCCTATCTTCTGGTGTGCCCACATTTCCCCACCACTTGGTATCATCTGCAAACTTAATCACCCCTCGGGCCTGTAGGGGGACTGTCAGGAAAGCTAAGGCAGACATAGAGCTAGGACTTGCATCCAAAATCAAAGATAACAAATAGTCCTTTTTCAAATATATAGGGAGGATGAAGAAAGCACTGGGAAATGTGGGGCCCCTGCAAGATCCTCTGGGCAATCTGGTGGATGCGCCAGAGGAGAAAGCAGACCTTTTTAACCAATTCTTCACCTCTGTTTTCTTGGGCAGGGACCGGGACTTCCCCACCATGATGCAAAATGGACTCAAGGGGAATGCATCCAGACCTCAGGTTGGGGAGGACCAGGTTAGAGAGCTTCTGGAGGGGCTGGACGTGTTCACATCAGCAGGTCCAGATGCTCTCCACCCCAGGGTGTTGAAGGAGCTAGCAGGGGTTATTGCAGGGTCCTTGGCACAGCTTTACGAGAGCACGTGGTGCTTGGGCCAGGTGCCAGATGATTGGAAGGTAGCCAACGTGGTCCCCATCTTTAAAAAAGGGAGGATGGAGGACCCAGACAACTATAGGCCCATCAGTCTTACCTCAATCCTAGGGAAACTCTTTGAGAAGATCATCATGGAGCACATCTGTGATGGGCCGGCCTCAGAGATGATGCTCAAGGGCAACCAGCACGGTTTCATTAGGGGCAGGTCATGTCAGACCAACCTGATTGCCTTTTATGATCAGGTCACAAAAGCCTTGGATGCAGGTGTTGCCATGGATGTAGTCTTTCTGGACTTCAGCAAGGCCTTTGACACCATCTCCCACCTCATCCTCATTAAAGAAATTGGGTGACTGTGGCATTGATGCCTACACAGTCAGATGGATTGCAGATTGGCTGAAGGGTCACACTCAGAGGGTGGTGGTGGATGAGTCATATTCAACCTGGGGGGAATTGGGCAGTGGAGTCCCCCAGGGCTTGGTCCTTGGGCCCACGCTGTTCAATCTCTTTATCAGCGATTTGGATGACGGGGTGAAAAGCACCCTGTTTAAATTCACTGATGATACCAAAATTTGTGGTGAGGTGAGCACACTAGTAGGGCGGGAAAGACTGCAGCAAGTCTTAGATAGGTTACAGGGGTGGGCTAGCAAAAATAGGATGCACTTCAACACTGACAAGTGCAGGGTTCTGCACTTGGGCAGTAGTAACTAGCAGCATGCTTATAAGATGGGAAACTCCCTTCTTGAGAGCATGGAGGCAGAAAGGGATCTTGGAGTCATTACTGACTCCAAGATGAACATGGGCCAATAATGCAAGGTCACGGCTGGCAGGGCTAACCGGACCTTGTCGTGCATCCACAGGTGCATCTTTAGCAGGGCCAAGGAGGTGATCCTCCCCCTCCGTGCAACACTGGTCAGGCCACAGCTGGCATACTGTGTCCAGTTCTGTGTGCCCTACTTCAGAAGGGATGTGGACAGCATTGAGAGGGTCCAGAGGAGGGCCACCCGAATGATCCAGGGACTACAGGGCAGACCCTACAATGAGAGACTGTGGGACCTGAACCTGTTCAGACTTCACAAGAGAAGGCTGAGGGGGGACCTGGTGACAGTCTATAAACTCACTGGGGGGACCAGAAGGGTTTGGGAGAGACCTTGTTTCCCCTAGCGCCCCCTGGTATAACAAGGAATAACAGCCACAAGTTGTTGGAGAGTAGGTTTAGATTAGACATCCGTAAGAACTACTTCACAGTCAGGGTGACTAGGATCTGGAACCAACTTCCAAGGGAAAGTGCAGATGATACCAAGTGGGGGGTCTTTAAGAGGAGGCTTGATACCTACCTAGCTGGGATCATTTGAGCCCAGGTTTTTTTTCTCCTGCCTTGGCAGGGGGGCGGACATGAAGAACTATAAGGGCACTTCCGACCCTACTTCTATGATTCTATGACTGCACTTTCCACCCCCGCATCCAAGTCATTAATAAATATATTGAATAGCACAGATCCAAGCACCAATCCCTGAGGAACACCACTGGAGACGGCCCTCCAGGATGAGGCTATCCCATTGAGCACCACTGTCTGGGAGCAACCTCTAAGCCAGTTGTCCACCCACCTCACTGTAGACTGGTCTATCCCAGTACTCTCCAGTTTTTCAGAGAGAATCCTGTGGGAGACAGTCAAAGGCTTTACTGAACTCTAAGTAGATGATGTGCACCTTGTGCCCCTTGTCCAGATGGTCAGTTACCTGGTCATAGAAGGACACAAGGTTTGTCAGGCATGATCTTGACAAAGCTGTGCTGATTGCTTTTTAGCCCCCCATCCATTACCAGCTTGTAGTTGATGGTCTCCTTAACCAACTTTTCAAAGATTTTACCCAGGACTGAGGTCAGACTGATTGGTCTGTAGTTTGTGGGGTCATCCATTTTCCCTCTCTTAAAGATGGGGACCACACTTGTCTTCTTCCAGTAATCTAGGACCACTCCCGAGTTCCACAACTCTCCAAACAGCTTAGCCAGTGGTGCTGCTATAAGTTCAGCCAGTTCTCCCAGACTGTCCGGTGCAGGTTGTCAGGCTCAGCAGACTTAAAAATGTCCAAGTGTTGTAGAAGGTCCTTCACCTGTTCTGGGATGATTTCATGTTACCTTCTCCCTGTTCCCTAGGCCTTTGGTCAGGTGAGCAGTCCCTGATGGGTTTAAGGACTACTGATGCAAAGTATGTATTTAGAAGTTCTGCCTTTTCACATGTATCGACTGTGGGCTGCCTCTGGGTATTCAGTAGGGGCCCACAATGAAGCCCCATTTTTTCTTGCTCCCTATGCATCTGTAGAAGGACTTTTTGTTGTCTTCAGCCTATGGGCACTGCTGAGGGAGGACATAGAAGGGCCAGCCCAGGCAGGAGTGGGGGGAAGAGGAGCCCCTGGAGATGAGAGAAGCTGCAGCACCACTCCACGCAGAAGGAAGCTTCAGCCCCGCAGCTTCTGCCTACTGCATGAAGATCCAGCTGCCAGATGCCTTCCACCTGCCTGCAGAGGCTGCTCATTGTGCCAGGTGGGCAGAGCAGATGGAAAATGGCCAGAAGCAAGAGCCAGAGTTCCATGAATTGGGCAGAAGCCACCACGCTGAAGCTTCCCACCTACCCACCCAAAACAGTGCAGCAGGGAGGCAGCAGTAGCAGCTAGAGGTGAGAGAGGCAGAACAGCCCCACTGGCCCTGAGCAGTGTGCAGCTTGTGATGCAGCTGCAGCTGCCAGGTGCTGCATAGGACAAGGGGCATGTCAGTGGCTGCGGGCATATGAGCCCCTGCAGTGGACAGCTGCTGGGCTTGGGGCCTGCTGGGACCTTCGAGTCAGCCCAGGAGCCCACTGCCTATGCCACTGGGCCAACCTGTCATGCAGCCGCAGCCAGCTGGGAAAGGCCTGCTCCTGCGGCATGACCTAGGTTGGCCCCACCAGGCCCTTCCCAGATGGCTGCAGCTGTGGGGATCAAGGAGTAATCTGGCCACATAGCTCCCACAGCCCCAACCCAAGCTGCAGCCAGCTGGAAAGGGCCTGGCCCCTGAAGCTCAGCCCAGGCTGGCCCATCCATGTCCACCCTCAACAGCACCTGCAGGCTGACTGGGCTCAGCCCCACAGCCCCAGCCCTGGGCACATGGCAGGGCCAGGCTGGCCAGGCCCCCAACCATGTGAATGACAAGTGGGGGGGAAAGCCAGGCAGACTGTGGCTGGGGTCCCCATGCCTATGCCCAAGAGGGGATACACGGTAGTTTAATCCTCCTCCCTGCCCCGCTTTGCCTGAGGCACTGCCAGGGCCAGAGTCTGGCCTTAAGGACAAGTCTCGCAAGGGCTGCTTCCCCCTCCCCTACCAGGTACACTCCAGCTGGAGTCCCTACAGAGCAGAGGGGGTTTAAACCCCTCCCTAATCATACTTAGCCACCTGCCAGGGGCCAGGCCATGCCCCCCAGGTAAGCTTCCCTCCAGCCTTGTGGCTGCTCTAGCACCCCCCAGCTTCTAGTCAGAGCCACTGCAGCCATGTGCCAGTATTTCCATAATCAAAAGTGAATGTCTATTCACTTGCAAATCACCTTAATCTATGCAGGTTAGACTACCCTGCAAAGATTAAATCAATTCAGGCTCGGGCTTTTTGAATGTCTGTCCCTAGTCCAAGGCATGAACGAAGATAAAGCAGTACTGGGTGCAACACAGACCTCTGGGAAACCCAGCCTAAAACCTCCCAGACACTGAGTCCCTGACACTTCTCTTTAAGAATTCTCTGAAAGCTAAACTAAGGACTTTAGTATTGCACTTAGTTTCTACATCAACAGAGTATTTAGCGGCTCAAACCTGTGGCTAAGTTCCTTGCTGAAATGGGCTTTAGCTCTGGACCTATGAAGTTAGTTATAGGTTTCATCGTCTGATAGTGAAATAAATGAAGTCTTCATCTATCAAAATGGTCTCAAATTCAGCCTTTGGCATTACTTCTTGAGAAAGACAGAAAGACTACAGTAAAGAGAAAAGTTATACCATTAAAAGAGGGAATCCAGGGAAGGAATTCCTCACAATTCAGGATGCAACAAGGCTGAGGGAACAGCTACTGTGTTTGACATCATATCTTTGGAAGTTTTGAGAAAAAAGTCATATAAGATTATGACCACCCAGATGGAGCAGAAACTTTAAAAGAAACTGGAGCTAAAAATGATTAAAAATTCCTTTTGTAGATGGGCTTAACAGGAAAAAAAATCCTTTGGATTATTTTCTGTAAATAAAATAAGGCACAAAAAAGACAACAAAAAAACACTAGAGGGAAGAAATCCTCGCTTAGTAAGTGGATGGACCTAATTTTACTAAATGGCCACTTTCTCTCTAAAAAAAGTTACTGTATTATTATACTATTATGAAATTATGGCACTGTATAATTCACCTTCACCTAAAGATAGGGAAAAAAGAAAAAAGCAGGTGGCAAGAATATGTCCTGTGGAATAGTTAAGGGAAAGTTTGTTTGTATTCAGACCCAAAGAAGTAAAAAGAAAAAAAGGGGGGAAACACAAACATGCATCTCATTTCTCCTACTACTAGCCAGTGGATTGTCAATAGTAGTGACATCATTGTCATAAAAGTTTTTGCTGTATTTACCCTAATACAAGACAAGGTTTTCCCCCTCTAATTGGCAAGGGGAAAAAAGCCCCTCATCTTATAATCACATACAAGGAAATCTCACTCTGTGTGTGTGTGTGTGTGTGTGTGTGTGTGTGTGTGTGTGTGTGTGTGTGTGTGTGTGTGTGTGTGTGTGTAAAAAATAAATAAAAAAAATAAAAGGCAGTTGGCCCACCAGGAGGGAACAAGCACCAGGCCTAGAGGTACTGCAGTACCAAGCCAGCACTTCAAGATACAAGAACAAACTCAAGACACCCTGAGCCAAAAATGCTTATGGGAATCTTTTTATTTTTTCTTTACAAATTGTATTAAAAACCAAGTATCACACTACACTTACAAAGCTCCATATATTGAGCATCCTTGTTTTACCAAGACTTCATAGCACTGAAACAACTACATACCAAAAACATGCACCTAAATATAGTAAACCCTTAAACAACATACATCAGCTTCCCAAATATCCAAACCCTTACAGAACTCTTTTTCTTCATACAGAACCCCATGAAAAAACTGCTACCTCAGAAACCACCTGAAACTCTCTGCCCCTCCCATCAGTCCTCTCTGCTGGTTTAGTGAAACAAGTGTGTCCAGTTCTTTTTCCTCCACTTCTACTTGGTCTCTTCCTCTCCCAGCTCTTCCTCGTCCCAACTGATGCAGTATTTTAGTTCATGCAGCCCCAGGTTGAGGCACTCTTTTTTTTTTTTTTTTTTTTAATAGAGACAGCCAACCCCTTACACACCCAGAAGTTTCTTACTTTCCATAAACTAGTTTTAACACATGCTAATAAAGTCCTTAATAACATTTCTTCCAGTTTGTTTGGTATGAGCCTACCACCCATGCTGATGGCAGGTTTATTTTGGTGGCACTCAGAAAGCAGCAGACCTTTTCCCATACCTGCTTTGCATATGTACACTCCCCTAAAACACATTCCACTGTTTCTTCTTCCCCACACCTCTTCCTTGGGCACTTTGATGAGCTTGTCAAGCCCTATCTGTGTTGCACTTCCCTCACTGGCAAAATATTTCTTACAGCTATTCACACTAGGTCAGCATGTTTACCATTTACCTATCACCACTCCCCCACCTTCTTCACTTGTCCTTCTGTGAAGTTTCCCACTGGTGCCACCCTGGCTCTCTCTCTTACCACGTTCATCAATTTCTTATGATGCTTCAGGACCTCCAGCCCTACCTTCCCTATTTTATACCTGTGCATGAATTCTTCCATCCTGATGTACTGAATTAGTGGTTGCCACCTCCATGGGACTCTTCAAAGTCTGATATGCTCCCCGTTTCCTCAAAATTGCAGCTGTATGAAATTGGGTGATAGGTGCTGCTTTCCCCTCTCTCCATTACCACCATGTTAGTGGGAATACAATTCCCGTATATAGAATAATTGGCAATAGTACAGCCTTAAACGCTGCCACTTTTCCTGCAAAGGATGGTGTTCTTCTGGACCATAACCAAAGTATTTTCCATAGCCTTGCTATCAACTTTTCCCATGCCATATTACTTTTCCCTTCACCATCCATCAGAATCCCTAGCACTCTGATTTCTCCCTATTTTATTTGATGGCCCAGCTTCTCCCAGTCCCTTCAGTTCCCCACTCTCATTATCATGCTTTTTCAATCTATTTAATTTAGCCCCCATCAGTTCTTCATACTCTGATGTATACTTTAGAACCCTTTCTATTGAAAGTCTATGTCTGACTATGCATTTATATCATCTATGGATAGTATACATGTTACCTCACCCATCCCCAGTATCAATACTCTGCTTATGACCTTGCCTTTTCTTATTCTTTGGTTCCATGCTGCATACAAATAGTATTGGTGACTGGGGACACCCTTGTTTCACCCCATATGGATTTTAAAGGCCCAACTTGGGTGTCCAATAATTTGGACTTGAAAATGCTTGTATATACAATAACCTTATCCAACATATACATTTCTCTGGTAACCCCACTTTTCCTAGCACTTCAATCATGATCCACTCTGTTATATGCTTTTTCTAAATCTAGGTTTGCTATAACTGTTTGTTTTCCTCTCTTGGATGTGGGACAGTGCTTCTCTGACCACTCTGATCACTTCAGAGATCCTCCTACCTAAGGGGTGGGCAAAATACAGCCCACAGGCCAGATCTAGCCCATCAGGTAATTCTATCTGGCCTGTGGGGCCCCTAAACAATTTAGAAAATTAATATTTATCTGGCCCTGGCTACATGTCAAAGATGAAGCCACCTGCAGGACAAAGGTTGCAGAAGCCCTGTGCCGAGCAGAGCATTCTGGCCTGGGCCCCTGGGGCTATTCCTGCCTCCCTCTCCCAGCGGGAGGCAGGGGAGGACTGTGGGTGGGCTGGGCCAGGCTGGCTGCTGCAGTCCCAGCACTGCAGCTAGAAGCACATGGTGCCAGAGCAGCTGGCAGGAGGATGGAGAGGAGCGGCAGCAGCCACAGGCAGGGGGCAAAGGGAAACAAGCAGGTATGCGGAGTGCAGTGACAGCTGGGCAGGAGCACAGGGCCCACACTGGTGCAGTGGGGCCGGGGCCAGAAGGGGCTCAGAGCAGCGTGGCAGGGACATGGGGCCAGGTTGGCAGGAGCTCTGGAGCCAGGCCAGCTCCCCCTCTCCCTGCTGGTGCAGTCCATCCTGGCTCCTCAGAGCCACTGCTGCCCCGTGCTCCTGCCGTCCCACTCTGGGCCTTGCCAGTGCACACCAGCCATGCACTCTCACCCAGCTGTCGCTGCACACCACATGCCCACTCACTGCCCCACTCACCCTGCCTGCCACAGCCATTTGCCTACCACTGCCATTGCACCTCTCCATCACCCCCAGCCTGGCCTGCTACTCCAGCACCATGTGGACCCCAGCTGCAGCACCAGCCCACAGGACACAGCAGGAGCTGACCTGGCCCCTGCAGTTCTCAGCTGGCTCTGTGCAGTGCCGGCTGGGTGGGTCTAGCTTCTGCTGCATCCTGTGGTCTGTTGAGGAAATTGGCCGGCTACTGTGTAGCACCCATACACCGAAGGGTGTGCTCATACACTGAGGAGTACTGGCCACCTCCTGTCTCTGGGCTTGTTCCTAGCCACGATCAATTAGGCCGAGAACGAGGGGGTGTCGGCAAGATGATTTATTGCTCTGCAGAGGGGTGCTTAATGTCCAAAGACAAAAAGCCCCCCCAACCTGAGTTTACAGCTTGATATTTATACATTAACCATTACATAGCTGGGCACGCATTCAAGCTCTTCTGTTTGCCATTACAAAGTTGCAAGACACATAAGACAACTTTAGACTGTCTGGAACTGGTTCTGTGGTTAACCTTCTCAGCAAAAGATTCATGGTTTTTCTTACTGTCAGCAAAAGGGGTTTTTTTTTCAAGCTTAGGGAAAGGTCAGCAAAAGGCTGTCTTTAAGTTCAGCATTAGATCATCTGTTCAGCAAGGGGTCATCTGTTTTTCACGGGTTATATTGTTTTTCTGATAGGTCTCAGCTGTGCCACTGAGATGTGATGCCAGAGCGGAGAGTGGGGGGAAGGACAGGGAAGTGGCAGAAGAACAGTCAGTGGTGACAGATGTGGGGGGGGAAGTGGCTGCGAACAGAAGCATGGGCCTATGCCAGCGTCCCTGGACTAGGAGCAGCAGCAGCACGAAGCCTGGGCTGGCAGGAGTGCTGTGGGGGGCTCTGCCTGCCGCAGGGTGGCTATGAGCAAATCTTCTTCCCCCACACTTGCCACAACCCTCCCCAGCCACCCTCCTCCAACACACATACCCACCCATACCACATACCCACAACACACATACCCACATGATCCCCCACACCCCAGGTACCCACACATCTATACCCCATATTAAGGAGTATAATCAGATTCCAGTTTTTCAAGAGTTCCTTCTTCCCTTTCTCGAAGAGTATGATCACAACACCTGTAAAATCTTTTCCGGCCTCTTTCCTGCCACTATTTCTTCGAACACTTCCACTATCTCCTTCCCTACCCTTGCACAAAACATCTTATAAATTCCATAGGCAGTCGGGCTGCTCTTAGTTCCCTCTTTTAAAGTTTTTTAAACACTCCTCCACTTCCTTTAAGCTTATCTTTTCTTCCATCTTCTTCCTCCTCTACTTTCTCCTTAATCTCTTCCAATAAATCCTTTACCTTCTTCCTGTCTGTTTCTTTCTTCTGGTATAGCTCTTCATGACATCTTCTTGTTGCCACCAGTACCTCCTCCTACTTTTCCACCAGGGCACTGCCTTCTTCCCTCACTACATTAAATTCTCTTTTTGTCACCTTCACTCTGGCTGAAAAGTACTGGGACCACTCTTCATTTACTCCCACCCAGGGTGCTTGTGCTAAGACTATTTTCCCTCTTGTCTTTCGTTTAAACCAGGTTTGTAACTCGTCTTGTTTCTTCTAGCTCTTTTTGTACCCGTCTTCCTTTAGAATGGGTTCCTTTAGAAGTCCTGTGACTTTCTTCACAGCTCTCATAGCTCTTTTGTTCTTTTCCCCACACGTCTTTGTTCTTCCTTCTTGAAAAATGTTCCTGTCCTCTTCTTCGCTATCATCCACCATTCTCTGGTACCCCTGAAATACTTCTTCAGTGTTTGCCACCCCTCACACTGTCTCATGGACATTTGACATATCACATTTGACTTCCGCAGTCCCTTCCCTCTCATTGGGCTCTTACCAGGACTCATTTCCACCTTCAGCATCTGGCGATCACTAAAAGTCACATGTATGGTTTCTTTCTTCTTTTTCCCTATCGTTTTTATATAAGCACAAAGTCAATTCTTGATTGTTTCTTTTCACTGGGGTCTGTTCTAGTAAAGACTTTCTGCCCTGCTCAAACATCTATTAGCAACTCTTCTTTTATTTGTTAATAGTCTGGATGAGCTGTCCAAAACTTCTTTTCCTCCTTCCCCTCTTCTATCACCCATTTTGATTATACAACTGAAATCTCCCACTATTAGGCATAGTCTCCCTTCAACCACCTAAAACATTAGCTTTCTAAGGAGTGCATTCCTTCTCTCCCTCTCTGGTGGTGCACATACATTGAAAATTTCTAATTCTGTTCCCCTGCCTTATAGTAAATTTGTTATAATCTGTTACTGATGACTTCTTCAATCTGCTTTGCTCTCAGCTCTGGGTTCTTGAATAATACTGCTACCCCTGCCGCTTTGTTCTTATTTGTCCCTGACCACCAGGATGGTGCCCATCTCCACTTTTACTCAAAAGTGTTTATAATCCCTCTTCCCTGCTATGCCACAATCCTGTAGGCAGATTATGTCTGCCCTTACTTGGATCAACACTGGTTCAATCTGTTTCCATCTTTTCCCTGTGATACTCATCAAGATACTAGTGACATTAAGCAAAACTATTGTCACTGCCATTATGCTTCTTTTTAAATGGGTGTGGCTGTCCCTTTAAGGTTAGTTTGTGCTTGCTTGAGCTGAGTACATCTGTCCCTTTAAGGTTCATCTGTGCTACTGCTCAGGGTGGTTGACTCCTCCCCTGTCCTCACTCACATCCCTAGCCTTTGCAAGCTGCTGGGTGACTTTCACATTTAGGAAGGCTTACATATTCCCACCTCCTGGTCTCCACTCCAGACTGGAGCCCAGAGGTATTAGCAGCAGGAAACTGCTCTCTGGCTCTGCCTCCAACTCACCCCCCTCATTATTAGGTTTTTTCTTCATGGTCTTCAGCCCCTTCATTTTCTTTTTTTTTCCCTAACCTGTCTCTCTGGTTCTTATTTTTTGCTCCATCTCCACTTCTGTAGGTGTCTTTTTTCCCCACTACCCTTACTGAGTTGTTTGTTGTTCCCACCTTCCCTTCCATTTGGTCTCCCATCTTCTCCTGCGCTGCCCCAGTGTCAGATATTTTATATCCTTCCTTTTCTGTTCCACCCTCCAGCAGGGTTTCTTCCACCATTTCTACCTTATTGTCCAACCCCTCCTTTCCTCCATGCTCCTCCTCCAGGTTTTGCTATTCCTCAGAGGACCTGATTATACTTGCAAAGCCTTTGGGGCATCTACAATACAAGTGTCCCACTCCCTTACAAATAGTGCATTTTAGAAACTCCTGGCACTCTGCTGCTCTATGGCCCATCCCTTCACATCTGTTGTACAGTGAGGGGGCAGTGTGTGGACAGGTGTCCCGCCTTTCCACATTTGCTGCACTGTTTTGGCTGCCTGTAGTACATTATAAACCCCAGTGTGTCCTGATCTGGATCACTGATGGGAGCTACAGCAACTCACCTGGGCTCCACTTTTCACAATACCCATGCCCTCTAAAACCTTGCCCAGGGCACCATATTTGTCCTGTATGTTCTCTACCAACATGACCCTTTGGACATACTTTTCCATCCATCTTTCTATGTCTTCTGCCGTTAGTAAATCTATGTGCATTCAAACTGTAATAACTCTTTCTCTTGATTTTTCCCCTGCTATGAACTTTCTCTCTCTTAATTTCTCCTCTCCCCTCTGCCCCGCCCACATTTCTCTGTATATTTCTTCCAAAATTTCTCATACTCTTCTCCATCCCAGTGAGTCAATTTCCAAGTCTTTCAGTTCAAGAAATTAGTCAGGCTGGTGAGATCCGTCATCTGCACCTCCAAAATTTCAAACAGTATCTTTTCCAGAAAATCATCTCTCTTCGTCATTGATCCTGTCTGCCTCCCAACACTGGCTAAAGTTGCCTTTATCTACAGCTTCTGCTCCTCTCTAGCTTTTCTCAGTGCCTCTTCCATATTTTCCCATCATGCCATTCCCAGTGAGCTGGCCTGCCGTCATGCTCCAGCCATCCTCTGCTTCTCACCTGATTTACCTTCTCCTGCTGCCCTCGCTCTGTCTCCAACTCTGCTCCTGTCTTCCTTCTGCCATCATCACATTACTGCCTCTGCCTTTAAGGCATAGACGAAACTTTCAGTGTTGATATGAACCTTTTCTTTTTTTTTAAAGAAATTTTTCATGTTCCAAGCCCAATCAAGTCCAAATGCATGAGTCAGTCCAGGACCATAAGTGGCCCTACAACCGGCAATAATCCCCCACCCCCACACCAGGAGCTTCAGATATTTCCAAAGTCTTTTAGCAGGATCCTACATGTAGGCACAAGCATGGAGGCTTGGGGTTCGGAAGCCCCCAAGTTTCACCCGCCCTCAGCCATATGGCAGCAGGAGCAAGCTAGGGAGGAGACTCCCGTTTCCATAAAGTGGGCTTTAAGCCCCAACACCTCAGTGGCTATTTAAACCATGCCAAAAGAACAGTTATCCCTGGGAGGGTTTAAGAAAAACTGCCTTCATGGACCCAGATACCTGGTGTTTCCTCTGGCAAGTAAGTATGTTGATGGGAACATTTTTTTTGGTAACATTTTATTAGAAAACAGGCAATATCAAACAGATTTAAAAGGACCCCACCTGAGGCCTCACAAAGGGAATACAAATATAATTTCAAGAAATTACATAATACTCCCATGATAAACAATGTCTCATTCACTTTGCTTAAAATCCCAGTGTTATTCAGTGAACATCTTACCCCTGCCTCTTATATAATTACAGGTTCACTCATCAATACCTAAAAGAAAGGTACTGACAAATCCCTCACCCACTCTTTCTGACAACAAAAGCTGTCCCTTAGTCTATCCTATACCTATACGGGGCTGAAACAACCCCCTGAAGTCCAGCCCTTGCCAGAGCGCTGTATCCCCTCCTTCCATCCCATGCTTTTCTCTGCCTCTATAGAAGTGCAGCTCATGCATTGCTAACTGCAAACACTCTGACGTTGAAAAGCACGAGCTCTTTAGTGCCAACAGAGAATGCACTTTCCATAGCGCTACTTTGGTCCTTTGATAAGGACCCTCACACCCCATGACCCATCCATCCCCTCTGTTAACCCATAGAGAACATTTTCAATAGTGATCCCTGTTCCCCTTCCTGTGTCCTTCAAATAGGTGGCTACCTTCTCCCACACTTTTTGTCCATAAAAACACTCCCACAAGGCATGTGCCACCGACTTCGGCTCAGCACAGATTTCTCTTGGGCACTTGGGGGACTGTGAGAGTCTTCATCAATGCAGCACCTGTCACACTGGCAATGCGTTTCGCATGACCGTCCACGCCAGCTCCTCCTTGATGATAAACTCCGTGTGCTCCACAACCCCACCATCTGGTTTACTCTCCCCTCTAACACTTCCCAAGCCCATTTCCCTTTCCCCTGGATATCCATCCACGAGCCCAGTATTTTCAGTTCCTCCCTTTCCACCTTCAATCCAAATTTCCCCAAATCCCCCCAATTCCCAACCGCCAGAACTACACTCTTGTCCATGTTCACTCTCACTCCAGATACCTCGCCAAACTCATTGGCGTGCTTCACCACTCTTCCTAAGGACACCTTGACCCGCACCATGCACGTCACATCATCCATGTACAGGAGGACTTTTAATTCCCCGCCCCTGGGCACTCTAATCCCTTTGATGGGAACATACCACAAGAATATGTAAATACAGCCTATCTAAATAAAACACATAGTAATCCCCATTAAGCGCAGCCCCCCTTACCACCAACTCTTTCAAGTCAGTGAGTACTATGTTGCATACATTTTGATATCCTCTCCATTCCCAAAGCTGAGCTGTACCTCTTTCCCATTACCAATAATTTCCATTTCTTCACCAGCCTTAAATACCTGGCAAATGTCATGAAATGGGGCCCCAAACAGTTTACCCAGAATCCCTCTGTCACCTCCCCTCAACCTGGCACATATGATTAGTGTGACTCTGCCCTCCATGGGCACATTCACACATGCAAGCATGTACTCTTGAAGCAGCTCAAATAGAAGTGGTGCAAATTTGAGACAGGGGGCTTTTTGCCTCAGCGCACGTGCTTGGACATACACTTTGTTGTAGAGCAAATTGTACCACTTGGGGCAAAATAACTCTGTCTGGCTCCTCCGGGATCTGCAGCCAGGGCGAGCTAGAGCCTGGGGCCAGCACCTGTGCAGTCCCCAGAAGTATAAAATGCTGCCCAGTCCTGGCCCCAGCAGTATGAAAAGCTGCCCTGGAAAGTAGCTCGGGGCTACTCACTCTCAGGATCTTCTGGGACCCAGCCAATTGGTACCTGGGGACACTGCCCCTTATGCCAGCTGGACTGCTAAAGCAGCCCTGAGAGTTCCCTGCACCCTTTACCCACTGCAGCAGTCTGGCAGTGGGGGCTGCTGCCTGGCTGTGACCTGCTGCGCACCTGCCAGAACTGGATGGGGACTGCACAGCCAGCTGCCAGTGGGCTGTGGCTGCAGAGTTGGCCTTTGTGCAGCACTACTGCTATCTGTGCCCCCTGCCTGGCCATCTGGGCAGCTATCGCCCAGAAGATGTTCCAGGTGTGGTGGCTTGCTTTGAACTGTCAAAGTATGTCCTCCTGACCCCATTTGGCCAGGAGGTCAGCCACAGCCAGCTGGCTCCTACGTGCCAGTTCTGAGCAGGCAGGGTCCTGCCACTGGTCTCCCTAGCAGGCATTCTAGTGTTCCCTATTAGAAAACTGAAAAATCCCTGATAAAAAAAATCCCAAAGTCACTCTGAAAAATACCCCCAAATCCATGTTCATCTACAATTAAAACAAAACAGCCCTATAAAGAGAGAGGGAGAGGGAGACAGGGACAGTGATCAGTTGGGCATGTTTTATTGATATAGTTACAGTGTTAAAGCAATGCGGAAGCCTTCTTGTGTCTGTATCATAATAATAAAGTGAACTCTAAATACATGTTTCATGAATTCATGAAACATGAATATATATTTTGCAGCCCTCCCACAGGGGCTACAGCCCCCCGCAAGGCCCACATACCCCATCCCAGCCCCTCAGTTGCTGGCCCACCTGGCCCCATCCCTCGCCAACTGCTGCAGCCCCCCCAATGGCTGCCCCACCTGGCCCCATCTCCCACTTGCACCCACAGGCCCCCATGGCTGCC